>NC_079196.1:39027096-39191851 GCF_029499605.1 Hyla sarda
CTAGTGTGAATTCACCATGTCTGATAGGTTCTCCCTAGTCTTATTCGTCAGGTCTTGTGAAATTCCACAATATGCTACAGTGTTATATCAGAACAATGTTTCTCAACCAGGGTGCCTCTAGCTGTAGCAAAACTCCAACTCCGGGCATGCCTGAGGGCACACTGGTTGGGAAACACTGTAAAAGAACCCAAATACTACGCCTTATAGTGAAGTGTGGGATCATCAGATGTCTGATTAAAAGAATTTCACGGCATACAGAGTAAAGCAAATTGATAAGTTAAAAAGTACTTGTCACCAAATAAACTGTTCTAAACTACCTCAGGCTATGTTCCCTAACTACTCCTAACACCCCTCCTAACTACTCCTAACACCCCTCCTAACACCCCTTTCAGAGCTTTAAAAAGCTGTGTATCATACCTTTATTCTTGCTCGCATTGTGCAATTTCCCAGAAGGACATAGTGGGCGCTTCCAAGCAGGCATGACATCACTGAAGCCTGCTGGGGGACCAATTCTGCCCTCACATGGTTTCAGCACTGTGATGAATAGAAGACCTCAGGCTCTGTGCATGTTTCAGTCTGTGTTGCTATCAGTGAGGCTCTCCTGCAGCTTTCAGTCTGTGCAGCTTTCTATGAGAATCTGTGGAGCTTTCACTTTCTGTGCAGCTGTCAATCAAGCTCAGTGCAGAAAAATACTTCCTGAGTTTGGACTCCTGCCAGGCCGGGAGGAGACCACACTCACTGTTTTAATTGTCGCAGAGCCACCTAGTGGCCGTTTTTTTTAAATAAAATTTTAAACATATTTATGTTGATAATTTTAAAGCAAGTAAATGGGAAAGTGTCTGCTAATTACACGAGGAACACTATATTAAATGTTTTATTTGGAGACAAGTACTCTTTAAGTCTCCCTATATTTTTTCTTGCTCACCCACAATATTGATATCATCATTGCAGCAAGATATACGACTAACTAGATTCTTTTATTTTGCTTTTATTTAGCAGGTATTTGCTAGTACAAATGATATATAGCATTACTGCAATGCTCTGGGAACTATACGCTGTGTTTTACTCTTGACAAACAACATTAGCATTGGACTCATGATCACTTGGCTGCCAGGTTTAATGGGCTTTCTGAACATAGCGTATGAAAGATGGATATTTGGATATGGATATATATTAAGTGTTTTATAGCTAAGAAGTATAATAAGGACAATGTACCATTAACTGTTTAGACTACGGCATCACTTAAGAAGGGTTAAAGTATTAAAGGGGTACTCCTGTGAAAAACAAATTTTTTCATATGATATCAATTGGTGTCGGGAAGTTAAACAGATTTGTATATGACTTCTATTTAAAAATCTTAATCTTTCCAGTACTTATCAGCTGCTGTATACTACAGAAAAAGTTGTGTAATTCTTTCCAGTCTGACCACAGTGCTCTCTGCTGATACCTCTGTCATGTCAGGAACTGTCTAGAGCAGGAAAGGTTTGCTATGGCGATTTGCTTGTACTCTGGACAGTTCCTGACACGGACAGATGTGGCAGCAGAGAGCACTGTGGTCAGACTGGGCCCCCACTCCCCCTCCATACAGCACTTTTGGATAGGGGATAACTTTTTCTCCATGAGACTACTCCTTTAAGCATTGGAAGGTTTGAAGAGTCAGACTGGTGATCACATGACCTAGTTCCTGTCATGAAACGCATAGATGCAGCTATGCTTGAATAAAACAAATGGCACTGTTGGCCTAGTGATGTCAATTTGTGCATGATATGGGCAAAATTAAACCCGGAGGAAGGAAGTCACCTTGTAAAAATCTAAATTGACAAGGCTCCTTGCCTCCTTTCTCCAAAGGAAAACCGTAAAAGCGCCCAAAATCACTGTGACAATGTCCTCAATGCCCATATATTGGAGAGAGGCGCTGGTCCTCGCAGATAATATTAAGGATTGGCGCTAGACCTGCCAGCCTGCCTTGAATTAAAAAACACCCATGGCTAGAGGGAAAGGGGGTGAAAGGAAAATGGGGAAAATGTAGAATTAATAAGAAATCAAATTTTGGTCCATCCAACAGCTACTATGCTTTAGGAACAGCAGTCTGAAATATCACCAAGAGAGTTAGTCCTGTCCATGTTCCACATTTTACATTTCTTAAATAGAAAAACAGTTTTCACATTTTGGCATCTTACAAATAGTCTGAAGATGCTCAGTACGTGAGCCCAATTGCTCTAAGTAACATCCTTCCTAAGTACCACCTAAGTAAGTGGCTTCCCCTCTGTGAGATTTTTCTGTCGCTCAGCCTTAGGGGTCACTTTACAAGTCTTTGCAGCTCATCCTTCTTAGTGCTTGGACCAGTGTTTCCCAACCAGGGTGCCTCCAGCTGTTGCAAAACTACAACTCCCAGCATGCCCGGACAGCCTTTGGCTGTCCGGGCATGCTGGGAGTTGTAGTTTTGCAACAGCTGGAGGCACCCTGGTTGGGAAACACTGGCTTGGACAGCAGGTGCAGGGAGCAAGCCACTTCTTTCTTCTTCTTAGGCCATGTTCACATGGCGTAAAACGTGCAAAATGTCCACCCGGAAAACATGTGTGAACATTTCTGTCACGATTCGGTTTACAGGTTGTGGATCCACTGTGTCAGCGAGGGATTGGCGTGGACCGTGCTGGTGGACCGGTTCTAAGAGGCTACTGGTGTTCACCAGAGCCCGCCGCAAAGCGGGATGGTCTTGCTGCGGCGGTAGCAACCAGGTCGTATCCACTAGCAACGGCTCAACCTCGCTGACTGCTGAGAAGGCGTGGGACAGAAGGACTAGGCAGAGGCAAGGTCAGATGTAGCAGAAGGTCGGGGCAGGCGGCAAGGTTCGTAGTCAATATGGATAGCAGGAGTTCAGGTAACACAGGCTTGGACAACACTAAACGCTTTCACTGGCACAAGGCAACAAGATCCGGCAAGGGAGTGCAGGGGAAGTGATGTGATATAGCCAGGGAGCAGGTGGAAGCTAATTAAGCTAATTGGGCCAGGCACCAATCATTGGTGCACTGGCCCTTTAAGTCTCAGAGAGCTGGCGCGCGCCCGCCCTAGAGAGCGGAGCCGCGCGCGCCAGCACATGACAGCCGGGGACCGGGACGGGTAAGTGACTTGGGATGCGATTCGCGAGCGGGCGCGTCCCGCTGTGCGAATCGCATCCCCGCCGGCAATGTGAGTGCAGCGCTCCCGGTCAGCGGGTCTGACCGGGGCGCTGCAGGGAGAGAGATGCCGTGAGCGCTCCGGGGAGGAGCGGGGACCCGGAGCGCTCGGCGTAACAATTCCGCACATTTGAATGATCCAACCGGGACTAGGACTGCTCAGAAATGTGCTGTCTCATAGTTGCGGATGCCGGAATCAGATTTGAAAATTCCACCGTGCGCACTGTGCGGCAGAAAGCACAGTTCAATAGGACTTTGCTGCAGCGGAATTCCATGCAGAATATTCCTGCGGAACTTCGCACAGACTTTCAGCCATGTGAACATGACCACACTGACACTATGGGGACAGCTTTGTAGGTTAAAGGGGTACTCCCATGGAAAACTTTTTTTTTTAAATCAAATGGTGCCAGAAAGTTAAACAGATTTGTAAATTACTTCTATTAAAAAATCTTAATCCTTCCAGTACTTTTTATGGGCTGTATACTAGAGTGGAAATGCTTCTCTTTTGGATTTCTCTGACGTCACGATCACAGTGCTCTCTGTTGACCTCTGCTGTCCATTTTAGGAACTGTCAAGAGCAGCATATGTTTGCTATGGGAATTTTCTCGTGCTCTGGACAGTTCCAAAAATGGACAGCAGAGGTCAGCAGAGAGCACTGTGGTCATGACATCAGAGAAATCCAAAAAGAAAAGCATTTCTTCTGTAGTATATAGCACCTAAAAAGTACTGGAAGTATTAAGATTTTTTTATTGAAGTAATTTACAAATCTGTTTAACTTTCTGGCACCAGTTGATTTAAAAAAAAAAAGTTTTCCACAGGAGTACCCCTTTAAGGGTACGTTCACACAAACAGATTACCTGCTAAATTTTTGCAGCTTATTTGCTGCAGAAAAACTGCAGCAGAAGGAGGAAAATTTGCAAATCTGCCTCTATTGCGGATTTTCTGCTGACCCATTAAAGTCAATGGTAGCCAAATCCACTGCGGATTTTCCGAAGCAAACACTCTGCGGAAATTCTGCAGGCAATCTGTCTGTGTGAATGTACCCTAGGGGCACGTTCCCACTTGGCCTATACGCAGCGTATTTCACGCTGTGCAAAATCTGCAGAAGCAGCGGGAAATATGCTGCATATCCCTCGCTCACCATTCACACAGGGCTTTCCGGGGGCAGCCCTATGTGTGCGGTGAGTTTTGGAGGTCTGTGACTTGCGGCTCCGACTCCAAAACTCACTACACACATAGGGCTGCTGCCCTAAAGCCCTGTGTGAATGGTGAGCAAGGGATACGCAGTGTATTTCCTGCTGTTTCTGCAGAAATACGCTGCGTATACGCCAAGTGAGAACGTGCCCTCAGGGTACATTCAGACGAGCGGACCACAGCGTATTTTACGCTGCGGATCCGCTGCTGAAGGACCCCTACAGGGTGCCTCAAATGTGGCTGCTAGGAGTGGCAATACGCCACTACGAGCAGACACGCTGCTGCGATGTGCGAGTCGCCGCGCATGCGCGGTGTACTCGTACATGTTGCGGATGCTCCCCCTGCTCCCTTAGCAAGGCCAAGAGCAGCCGCGATGTGGGAGTATACTGTGCACGCACGCGGCGACTAGCACATTGCAGCAGTGTGTCTGCTCGAAGCGGCGAATTGCTTAAGAGAATAAGGGTCTTTCGAATGCGGATCAGCAGCGTAAAATACACTGTGGATGCGCTCGTCTGAATGTACCCTAAGGTTAAAAACTCTTCATTCCCCTGCACTCTTGTGTGAAAGTCTTAGGCCATGTTCACACATCGGAATTCGGCACAGAGATTCCGCTGCAGCAGAGTCATGTTGAATTCAACGCGATTCAGCTGCGCAATTTCGGTGCCAGATGTTTCCGGCATGGGAATTTTCAGTGTCTGCAGAGAGAACACGTTTATTCTTTCTGTGGACACCACGCTGAATGCATAGTCATCTATGAGATGGGGCATCCCTGTGCAGTCCTAGCGCATTCTGCACATTCTGTAGTGTGAACATACATTCTTGGATTGTCGGCTACAGTTCATGAAAAAGCTTCAGTCAATATCTCCCTATAAGGTTCAGTATTTGGATACTTCTCTGCTCTATATAATTGATCTCCAAACTGCGGACCTCTGGATGTTGCATGCTGGGAGTTGTGGTTTTGGAAAATCTGGAGCAGAGGCGGCTCTCAAATTAGGCGATTTAGGCGGCCGCCGAAGGCCTCGCGGCCGCCTAAATCGTGTAATTAGCCCGTTCCCGCAGAAGGACCTATATAAGTGTCATGATGAGCAGGTAGTTCGCGCATCATGACATTTATATATGTCATGCAGTTAACCCGGCGATGCGCGGCATTGCACGGGTTAACTGGCAGAAGTCCCACTGTTACCAGCGGGGGAAAACTTCTGCAAGCCCCCCCCCAGGACCATCTGTGGATGGTCCTGATCAGTATCACTGTGATTGGTCCCTGTGGACCAATCACAGTGATCGCTGACTGGGGGGGTTAAAGTTCAGATCCCCCTGCTCTGCCCGCCCCTAGAAGCTGCAGGGGGCCGCAGCACATACCTGCGGAGGGACCGGCGGGGACGGTGCGGCAGTAAGGGCCGGGGACCGGCGGCGGCAGGCAAGTCTAGAAGACAGTGGCAGGCAAGTGGAAGCAGCAGTGAACATCGCCGTAAAGTGATATTCACTGCTGCTTCAAGGAGTTTCAAAACTACAACTCCCAGCATGCCCAGACAGCCTTTGGCTGTCTGGGCATGCTGGGAGTTGTAGTTTTGCAACATCTGGAGGGCCTCAGTTTGGAGACCACTGAGCAGTGGTCTCCAATCTGTGCTCTTCCAGATGTTGCAAAACTACAACTCTCAGCATGCCCAGACAGCCTAAGGGCATGCTGGGAGTTGTTGTTTTGCAACAACTGGAGGAGAACAGTTGGGAGACACCTAAGTAGTGGTGTCCAAACTGTAGCCCTACAGATGTTGCAAATCTTCAACTCCAAGCATGCCCAGACTGTCCAGGCATGCTGGGAGTTGTAGTTCGGCAACATATGAAGGGCCAGATGTTACAAAACTACAACTCCCAGCATTCCTGGACTGTCTCGGCATGCTGGGAGTTGTAGTTTTGCAACATCTGGAATAGCACAGATTGAAGACCACTGCACAGTAGTCCCTAACTGCGGCCCTCCAGATGTTGCAAAACTACAACTCCCAGCATGCACGGACAGCCAAAGGGCATGCTGGGAGTTGTAGTTTTGCAACAGGTTTGTACAGGGTACATTCACATGGACGAGTTTACAGCGAGTCTCATGCTGCAACTCGCTGTGAACCCGCCCATGTGAATGTACCCTAAAAACACTACATAAAATAAAAAGTTTCCAAAACGGAGCCTCCAGCTGTTGCAGAAAAACAACTCCCAGTATTGCCGGACAGCCATTGACTGTCTAGGCATGCTGGGAGTTTTGCAACAGCTGGAGGCACCCTGTTTGGGAATCACTGGTGTAGAATACCCCTATGTCCATCCCTATGCAAATCCCTAATTTAGTCCTTTAATGCGCATGGTGCTTTCTCACTTCGGATATGGGGTATTTCCGTAATCAGGAGAAATTGCCTAACAAATTTTGGGGGGCTTTTTCTCCTTTTACCCCTTATGAAAAGGAAAAGTTGGGGTCTACTCCAGCATGTTATTGTAAAAAAAATAATTTTTTTTACAGTAACTTGCTGGTGTTGCCCCATACTTTTTATTTTCACAAAAGGTAAAAGGGAAAAAAGACCCCAAAATTTGTAACGTCATTTCTCCTGAGTACGGAAATACCCCATATGTGGTCGTAAAATGCTCTGCGGACATACAACAAGGCTCAGGAGTGAGAGCGCACTATGTATATTTGAGCTGATTTGCACAGGGGTGGCTGATCGTTACAGCTGTTCTGACATAAAAGCAAAAAAAAAAAACTCCCATGTTAGGCTGGGTTCCCATTACGTTTTCCCCCATACGGGAGCGCATACGGCAGGGGAGAGCTAAAAACTTGCGCCCCTGTATGCCTTTCTATGCGCTCCCGTATGTAATTCATTTCAATGAGCCGACCGCAGGGAAACGTTCGGTCCGGTCGGCTCATTTTTGCCCCGTATGCGCTTTTTCCCCGCACCTAAAGCCGTGGTCAACCACGGTTTTAGGTCCGGTTGTAAAAGCGCATACGGGGCAAAAATGAGCCGACCGGACCGAACGTTTCCCTGCGGTCGGCTCATTGAAATGAATTACATACGGGAGAGCAAGTTTTTAGCTCTCCCCTGCCGTATGCGGAGCGCCATTTGGATTTTGGAGAAAGAATTAGGCTGCAATTGAAGGCAATGTGTGCTTACAAAGCCCCCATGGTGCCAGAACAGTAGACTCCCCTCCCCCCACATGTGACCCTATTTCAGAAACTACACCCCTCACAGAATTTAATGAGGGGTGCAGTGAGCATTTACGCCCCACAGGTGTCTGACAGATCTTTGAAACAGTGGTCTGTGAAAATGGAAAATGTAATTTTTCATTTGCACAGCCCACTGTTCCAAAGATCTGTCAAACGCCAGTGGGGTGTAAATGCTCACTGCACCCCTCATTAAATTCTGTGAGGGGTGTAGTTTTATTTTCTTCTTTTTATCGCGCTTGGGGGGCCTCAGATTTATTTTTGCCTAAGGCCTCAAAAAGTCTAGAGCCGACTCTGGTCTGGAGGTCCACAGTTTGGAGACCACTGCCCTATGTATTTATAATATACACAGATGACATATGCTGCCACTTTTTTATATTATGTATCATTAGTTACTTGTGAAACAATGTCTCAAGTCTGCTGAAACTGACAAAAATAATCCACCAGTCAATTAGGGAATAACATAGGACACGTTTTACCAATATGAACCCCTATTAACTATGTCCATTTAGGCAGAAATAAACCTGCAGTGTATTTATAGCATTTCCTCCTTGTAATGATCAGATCTAACTCATTCCCATAGAAGTAGATTGAGGCTTTGCTCTCTATAAATGCTGGTTTTATGAGCATATGGTATAATCACTGCCTGAGGATTAGATAGAGTAATGGGTAAATATTCCCATTTCTGCAAACAGGAGGTGTGAGCAATGAGCTGTGCTAAAGTGGATGAAATTACAAATGTGTGCAGGGAGCCCAGGGCCTAGACCTCACGAGCTTGTGACATTGACACATGGACAAGGGGTGATTGCTAATATAGTTGTCCTAAAGTGTTGTCCTCACCGGGGGTGAAGGACAACAGGATGAGAATTATATCGTCTCTATACGTATGCTAAGTGAATATCTCCATCAACTAAATGGACAAGTACAACCATCCTGCTGTGGGTGCCACCATACGCTTCATGCACTTAGGTCATGTTTACACGATGTATGGAATGTTCTCACAGAAAACCTGTGGATATTCCTCACATTTGAATAATCCGGCGGGCGCTAGGACCATGTCTCATAGACGGCAATGCTTTTCCAAGTGAAATCCACAAAAAGAATGTACGAGTCTATTCTTTTTTGTGGATGCCGAATTAGGGAAGTTCCACCGTGTGAACAGTGCAGCAGAATCCATTTGAAATCAATGGGACTCTTCAGCAGCAGAGAGTCCATGAAGAACATTCTGTTGGAATTCCGCATGGACATTCCGCCGTGTGAACATACCCTTAGGCTTCATTCACATGTTCTGGATTTCATGTGAATTTTGCAGAAATCCATGTGTTAACCTTGAAAGTCTGCCACAGATGGGGCTAATACATGTCAGGTTTATAACCACGCAAATTCAACACAAGTTAACAACATACCCTCAGGCTATGTTCACACGATGGAATTTCCGTGCGGAATTCTGCAGTGGAATTCCGCATGGAGAGTCCCATTATATTTCAATGGGATTATGCTTGACTTAATATGCTTCGCTTTTCACATAGCAGAATTTTTACCGCCGGAATCATCTGGCGCGGAAATTCAAACTCTGATGTCTGCAGAAAGAATAGAGATGTCTATTCTTTCTGTGGACTCCACACGAAATGCATTGCCATTAATGAGACTGTGCATATCCGAGCCGTCTTAACGCTGGCATGTTCTGCTGGCGATCCATTGTCGGAAATTTACTGTTTGGACATTCACCTGTGTGAACATAGCCTTAGGGTACGTTCACATGCGCTGATTTTTTTGCGGGTTTTCCGCTGCGTATTTGAAAGTGGGCGGGCTCTTCTCAGCTGTCCGCAGCAGATTTTCCGCGGCGGAATTTATGCTGCGGAAAATCCGCCACAGTCCCTACTGATTTCAATGGGGCTTGCGATGGATTTTTCGCAGTGTACATTCCGCCGTGGAAAATCGGCTGCGGACAGCCGAGAAGAGCCCGCCCACTTTCAAATACGCAGCGGAAAACCCGCTAAAAAATCCACACGTGTGAACGTACCCTTAGGGTGAATTCACACATACCGGATCCACTGCGGATTTAAAGTTGTAAAATTCACAACTGCGGATAAGCAACTGCGGAGTTTACAAGGCAATTCTTATGTATTCTTGATTGCCTTGTAAAACCCGCAACTGCAAACTGCAAAATTCTAATCCGCAACAGATCCGGGGTGTGAATGCACCCTTAGGGTGTTGTCATACTCACACATCTGCAATTGCAGTTGCAGATTTTACAAGGCAATCAAGAATACTTAAAGGGGTTGCGCGCCGCCCTGCCTTTCGGAGCTCCGATCGCAGCGTCCGGAAGTTCATTACTCCGAACGCTGTGTGCGGGCTTAAGTGTTCGCGGCCGCCCCCTCATGACGTCACGCCGGCCCCTCGTGACGTCACGCCCGGCCCCTCAGCGAAAGTCTATGGGAAGGGGGCGCGACCGCTTCCGTGTTCGCGGCCGCCCCCTCGTGACGTCACGCCTGGCCCCTCAACGAAAGTCTATGGGAAGGGGATGCGACCGCTTCCGTGTTCGCGGCCGCCCCCTCGTGACGTCACGCCCGGCCCCTCGTGACGTCACGCCCGGCCCCTCAACGAAAGTCTATGGGAAGGGGGTGCGACCGCTTCCGTGTTCGCGGCCGCCCCCTCGTGACATCACGAGGGGCCGGGCGTGACGTCACGAAGGGGGCGGCCGCGAACACGGAAGCCCGCACACAGCGTTCGGAGTAATGAACTTCCGGATGCTGCAAGCGGAGCTCCGAAAGGCAGGGCAGCGCACAACCCCTTTAAGAATTGTCTTGTAAAATCCGCAGTTGCTGATCACCAATTGTGAATTTTGCAACTTCAAATCCGCAGCGGATCCTGTGTGTGAATACACCCTTAAAGATCCTGTGTGTGAAGACACCAAAAAATGTCTTTAAAACCACATTGTGAAAAAAGTGTTTAATTAGGGGCTAAACTAATTAAACACTTTTTTCACGATGGGGTTTTAAAGACATTTTTGGAATTACAACAGGGATTTAATTTAGAAAATAAACACCATTTTTGGTATGTCCAGTTGACAGAGACGGATAGATACACATTGGATAGGAATTTTCTGAAAATTGAAGAACATTGTTTGATTAACTATATAATAAATTGTGATGTGGATAAGTGTATGATGGTTCGAATTTATAAATTACCTAGGCAAGAAAGTGGGAAAGTACTACACCCTACGGTTAAGAATAAGTGGGATAGAGAGGGTAATCAGTTGGGCACGGAGCAGTGGGATTACATTTTTCAACACTCAATTTTTCTCTAACATGAATTTTAAACTCCCTCACTTTCAAATTTTGCACAAAACCTATATTTCTCCAAAAGACCTCGCCAGGTTTAAAAACGGTTCAGAGTCGAGTTGTCCATGGTGTGGAATAACTGAGGTAGATATGGCCCACATCTTTTGGGATTGTGTGGCCATCCAAGAATTTTGGGAGAAAATCTTCAGAGAAATGGTTGGAAGGGGGCGTGTAGGATCAGCATTCCTTGCTTACTTTCCCTCAGGTTGTTTTGGGGGATTGGCGAGGGAGCAGTTCGTTCGGAGGTTTAGTTCCAAAACTTCTGATGTGTGCAAAAATCTTAATTTTATTGAAAGACGGAGGCTCATATTATGCTTATCTTTCTTTAATTTAGCCCACAGCAGCAAGGGTTAAAACATACAGAAAGTGAAGAAAACTTTTTAGTGTAACCAAACATAGGTGTAAGGTAGTCCAATATCAACCAATCAGAATGGGTTATAGGTGATAAAGTCCGTTCACACCAACTGTTATTCCTCTTTCTTGCTGCTCACAGCTAAGATAAGTACACATATAATTTTTTCCACTACATTCATCATTATTTATATGTATTAATTTTCATGATTTCCGTATATTTTTTTTTTCCGGTATTCATATATATTGATTCTCCTAATTTACACTAGTTTCTTTATTCCCTATCATTATCATTCATTTAGTTGTTCATGATGTAGATATTTATTATCTCTATGCCGTACTTTTCATACCCCCTTTATAATCAATATCATAATATCTGGTTTTACATATCTTTATATACTTATCGATCGTTTTCTTTATGCTTGTTTCGTTACCCGATCCCTTCCGACGTCCTCTTCCTTATTTCCCTCTCGCTCCGTATCCTATTCAGCTTGTGACGCACTTCTTAATGTCGCGTCGGCCATTTTAACATTACGCGCATGCGCAGTACAGTTCTGTCACGATGCCGGCTGGCAGGTAGTGGATCCTCTGTGCCAGAGAGGGATGGCGAGGACCGCGCTAGTGGACCGGTTCTAAGCCACTACAGGTTTTCACCAGAGCCCGCCGCAAAGCGGGATGGTCTTGCTGCGGCGGTAGTGACCAGGTCGTATCCACTAGCAACGGCTTACCTCTCTGGCTGCTGAAGATGCTGAAGATAGGCGCGGTACAAGGGAGTAGGCAGAAGCAAGGTCGGACGTAGCAGAAGGTCGGGGGCAGGCGGCAAGGATCGTAGTCAGGGGCAACGGCAGGAGGTCAGGAACACGGACTAGGAACAGACAGGGAAACGCTTTCACTAGGCACAAGTGCAACAAGATCCGGCAAGGAAGTGCAAGGGAGGAGGTTAGATATAGTCAGGGACCAGGTGGGAGCCAATTAAGCAAATTGGGAAGATTGGGCCAGGCACCATCATTGGTGCACTGGCCCTTTAAATCGCAGAGACCCGGCGCGCGCGCGCCCTAGGGAGCGGGGCCGCGCGCGCCGGGACAGGACCGAGGGAGAGCGAGTCAGGTAAGAGACCTGGGATGCGATTCGCGAGCGGGTGCGTCCCGCTGTGCGAATCGCATCCCCAACGGCCATGACAGAGCAGCGCTCCCGGTCAGCGGGAGTGACCGGGGAGCTGCAGGAAGAAAGACGCCGTGAGCGCTCCGGGGAGGAGCGGGGACCCGGAGCGCTAGGCGTAACAGTACCCCCCCCCTTGGGTCTCCCCCTCTTCTTGGGGCCAAAGAACCTGGGGAAAAAAAACTCAATTTTTCCGTGATGAGGTCCGATGCAAATTAGGAGGGGTTCTGTGTGGAAACGTACGAGACAGTCCAATCTTTTATTGTAAAAACAATAGATGTAGAGGGGTCTGGCGAGACTGGTCACAGGAACGTAGAACCTGTTGATGAGAGAGGCCAAAAAAAATTTTCCTGCAGATCCGGAATCCAAGAAGAGCATAGTAGAGAAGGAGAAGGTAGAGGCAGATATCCGCACAGGCACAGTAAGGCGTGGAGAAGCAGAGTTGACATCAAGAACTGTGTCACCTTTGTGCGGAGTCAGCGTACGTCTTTCCAGGCGGGGAGGACGGATAGGACAATCCTTCAGGAAGTGTTCGGTACCGGCATAGTACAGGCAAAGATTCTCCATGCGGCGTCGTGTCCTCTCTTGAGGTGTCAAGCAAGACCGGTCAACTTGCATAGCCTCCGCGGCGGGAAGCACAGGAACAGATTGCAGAGGACCAGAGGAGAGAGGAGCCGGAGAGAAAAAACGCTTCGTGCGAACAAAGTCCATATCCAGGCGGAGCTCCAGACGCCATCCGGAAGAACGCATGTCAATGCGAGTGGCTAGATGAATGAGTTCATGTAGGTCAGCAGGAGTCTCTCGTGCGGCCAGAACATCTTTAATGTTGCTGGATAGGCCTTTTTTAAAGGTCGCGCAGAGAACCTCACTATTCCAGGACAACTCGTAAGCAAGAGCACGGAACTGAATGGCGTACTCGCCAACGGAAGAAACACCCTGGGCCAGGTTCAGCAGGGCAATCTCGGCTGAAGAAGCTCGGGCAGGTTCCTCAAAGACACTTCGAATTTCCGAGAAGAAGGAGTGTACAGAGGCAGTGACGGGGTCAATGCGGTCCCAGAGCGGTGCGGCCCATGACAGGGCTTTTCCGGACAGAAGGCTGACTACGAAAGCCACCTTAGACCTTTCAGTAGGAAACTGGTCCGACATCATCTCCAAGTGCTGGGAACATTGCGAAAGAAAGCCACGGCAATACTTAGAGTCCCCATCAAATTTGTCCGGCAAGGACAGGCAGAGGCTAGGAGTGGCCACTCGCTGCGGAGGAGGTGCAGGAGCTGGCGGAGGAGAAGATTGCTGGAGAAGTTGCGACTGAAGTTGGTGCGAAATGGTGGACATTTCCGACAGCTGACGGGTTAGAAGGGCGATCTGACGGGCTTGCTGGGCTGCCACCGTGGTTAGGTCAGCGACAACTGACAGAGGAACTTCAGCGGGATCCATGGCCGGATCTACTGTCACGATGCCGGCTGGCAGGTAGTGGATCCTCTGTGCCAGAGAGGGATGGCGAGGACCGCGCTAGTGGACCGGTTCTAAGCCACTACAGGTTTTCACCAGAGCCCGCCGCAAAGCGGGATGGTCTTGCTGCGGCGGTAGTGACCAGGTCGTATCCACTAGCAACGGCTTACCTCTCTGGCTGCTGAAGATGCTGAAGATAGGCGCGGTACAAGGGAGTAGGCAGAAGCAAGGTCGGACGTAGCAGAAGGTCGGGGGCAGGCGGCAAGGATCGTAGTCAGGGGCAACGGCAGGAGGTCAGGAACACGGACTAGGAACAGACAGGGAAACGCTTTCACTAGGCACAAGTGCAACAAGATCCGGCAAGGAAGTGCAAGGGAGGAGGTTAGATATAGTCAGGGACCAGGTGGGAGCCAATTAAGCAAATTGGGAAGATTGGGCCAGGCACCATCATTGGTGCACTGGCCCTTTAAATCGCAGAGACCCGGCGCGCGCGCGCCCTAGGGAGCGGGGCCGCGCGCGCCGGGACAGGACCGAGGGAGAGCGAGTCAGGTAAGAGACCTGGGATGCGATTCGCGAGCGGGTGCGTCCCGCTGTGCGAATCGCATCCCCAACGGCCATGACAGAGCAGCGCTCCCGGTCAGCGGGAGTGACCGGGGAGCTGCAGGAAGAAAGACGCCGTGAGCGCTCCGGGGAGGAGCGGGGACCCGGAGCTCTAGGCGTAACAAGTTCTTCTCCCTGTCCTCCCACTTATCGCCAGAGTTGTGACGCAGCTGGTTCTCAGCTGTTTTCTCCAACTCCGTTACCTCACAACGATCATCTCCTGTCACGGATCCAGTTACAGTGTTTCTCCCTTCATTATTTCCTAAAAATTTTTTATATACAGTGTATTTTCTATACTCTTCCTATATTTTCAACACTACAGTGTTAATAATTTCATTAATATATATTTTTAAATATATATATATATATATATATATATTTATTATTTTCTCCTCAAGTTTATTAACCCTTGCTGACTAGTCCACAGATATGAATACTGAGGAGAATATTGTTGCTCCCACTGATGTGAGAGAATATACTTTTATAAATGAGGAATATGTACAAAATATGATTTCTAAATCTATGCATAAGACTGTAGATTCAGCTATTCAGGGAGCTATATCTACCCTACAGGAATCCATTTCTAAATCTGTATCTCTGGCAGTCTCCAAGGCGATTCCTATTCGCCAAGATCCTTCTACTCCTTCTGATCTTTTTTGGTCAGCGGAGGAATCAACCTCTCATATGGTCAAGGGTTTTAAACCCAAAAAAGCCTCAAAAAAGAGACATCACTGTCATGACGACCCTTCCTCTCCTCAACCTAAAAAGATGGCTAAGGGTCAAGTTAAAAAAGTTAATGACAGCCGCCATAATAAATGCGGTAAAAAACTTGATGGCAGATCTTCCCATCACAAACCCTCAGTCCGTGAGGAAGTTTCTACGAAATGGACATCTAAATCCTCATACAGACAAAAACCTAATTCATATGTCGATTCCAGTCAGACCTCAGATACTGACACTGACTCCTCTTCAGAGGACCATGACTCCCAATTCGAGGAAGTATCTCATTCAGATGAAAATGAGGCTGTGTCTGTACAAGACACTAATGAGGAGACTATATTGGATAGTGCCGGCAATCCGTACTTTAATCCAATTCATGTCACTCACCCCCGTTCAGGGGAATGGGTACCACACCCTAATGTGGCTAAATACGTTCAATCGTGTTTTAAAAAACCTTTAGATAAAAAGGATAGAAACAAATTAAGAGCGGAATGTCCCAGACCTTCCCTCCCCGACATCACTACATCGACCCCTGACATTGACCTAACTTTGGTTAAATTTCTAGCCAAATCAGGGAAGAATCCAAAGAAAGGTTTGGATCGGTCTCTAAAATCCTGCCAAGACAAACTTATTGATATTTTAGGTCCATTGACAAAAATCATGACCCTCTCTGAGGAAGCTCTCTCTTCTAATACACCCATTGATTCCCATATTCTCCATGGGTGGATCCAAAGGGCATTATGCTTTTTTGGTAATGCCAATTCAGCCTTATCATCTGAAAGAAGGCGATCCATTTTACTAAAACTGGATCCCCAACTTACCCATTTGGCCCCACAAGAGCCGGGACCCTCTAAGGACGGATTACTTTTTGGTGATTCTTTTATTAAAGAACTCAACAAATACGTAGGATTATTTTCAAGCCTTGATAAGGCTCAAAGCTCTATTAAAAAAGTTTTTCAACCCAAGGTTTTCTCTAGGGCTGGGAAAGGCAGGGGTCGCTTTCCCAGCCGCAATACTCAAGATAGACAACAGTTTAGAGGCCCCCCTTCATCCAAATCTGCTGTACCATCAGGATCATACACTTCGGGGACGTATTCTTCAAACCCCTTCTTCCCCTATCGTGGAAGACCATGGCGGACCAGAGGCTCCGGAGGATTCCATAAAACCAGACCCTCTTCAGGTAAGCTTTCCTCCTTCTTTTCTCTCTCAGATTCCTCTAGGAGGCAGAATAACCCATTTTTTCCAGACTTGGTCTATGATCACCACGGACTCTTGGATCTTAAATACGGTAAAAGGTTATCAGATAGAGTTTCTCTCTCCTCCTTTTCAAACTCATCTTCCTCACCCTATCCATGTTTCGAATCAAGATCAAACTCTTATAGATTTAGAAATTCAAGAACTTCACTCAAAAAATGCCATCATTCCCATAGACTCCCCTTCTCAGGGTTTTCTCAGCAACCTTTTTCTGGTCAAAAAGAAAGATGGGGGTTTCAGACCAGTCATAAATCTAAAATCCCTCAACGCATTTGTGAAATATCATCACTTCAAGATGGAGGGCATTCATCTTTTAAGAGATCTTCTCCTTCATGGGGATTGGCTCATCAAGATAGATCTCAAGGATGCCTATCTTACAGTTCCTATTCATCCCTCCTTCCAACCTTATCTCCGATTTTCATGGAAGAATCTAATATGGCAATTCACTTGCCTTCCATTCGGCCTAGCTTCGGCTCCTTGGTGTTTCACCAAACTGATGAAACCAGTAGTGGCTCTTCTTCGAAGCCGAGGTGTTCGTCTGATCATTTATTTAGACGATATACTGATCATGGCTCAATCTCTCAATCTCATTCATCTACATATTCATTGGACTCTTTCTCTCCTAACGGATCTAGGATTTATAATAAATTTCAAAAAATCCATATTGACCCCTTCAAGGGAAGTAGAATTTTTGGGATTTATGGTGAATACCAACCTAGACATATTATGTCTCCCATCGAGACGATTGAAAACAATTCGGAGAGAAATTCATTCAGTTCTGAACAAGAATCTTATTTCTTTGAGGAACATTGCCAGAATCGTGGGTCTTTTAGCTGCTTCTATACAAGCTATTTTTCCAGCCCCTTTACATTACAGGGCTTTACAACGTCTCAAAATCCAACACCTTCAGAATGGTCTGGGGTACTCAGACTCCATTGCTCTTACTCCAGAAACGAGAGAAGAATTGATTTGGTGGCTTCATCATCTGGAATCTTGGAATGGGAAAGCAATTTTCCATCCATTTCCAGATTTTTCCATCGAATCGGATGCAAGCCTTCTAGGCTGGGGTGCCCGTTGTGGACATATCTCCACTGGTGGGAAATGGTCCTCACAAGAATCCACTCTTCATATCAATTGTCTGGAACTTCTAGCCGGCTTCTTTGCACTCAAGAGTTTTGCCAAAGAAAAATCCGATTGTTGTATTCTTCTCCGGATGGACAATATTGCGGCTGTGCAATATATCAACCGTCTAGGAGGTACAAAATCGAAACTTCTGGCAGATATCACCAAAGAATTTTGGCACTTCTGCCTAGACAGGAACATTGTCCTCAAGGCAGAATATTTACCTGGTCTTTCGAACAGTATTGCGGATTGGAATTCTCGTTATCTTACAGATGCCAGCGATTGGCATCTGGATTCTTCAATTTTTTCGGTTATCAACACGCTTTGGGGTCCTTTGTTTATAGACCTCTTCGCTTCTCGTTTAAATCGCCAACTCCCTCTATTCTTCAGTTGGCGTCACGATCCAGAAGCATTAGGCGTAGATGCCCTCATGCAATCTTGGCCTTCAGAAATCCTATACGCCTTTCCTCCATTTTCTCTTCTTCCCAGAGTTCTCCTACATATTCGTTCCCAGAAATCGAAAGTAGTGTTGATAACTCCTTGGTGGCCGTCCCAAGCATGGTTCCCTCAACTTCTAGGTATGACGATAGACTTCCCTCGAATCATTCCCATGTCTCCCACAATCCTTCTGGATCCTTCCGGGAACCCTCATCCTCTGGTTCTATCGGAAACATTATCTCTAATCGCCTGGCTTGTGTCAGGGGATTCCCGTTTGATCAGGGACTTTCACAATCATCTAGAGATATCCTTTCAGATGCATGGGCACCAGGCACCAAATCTGCTTACAGATCTGCCTGGAAAGTTTGGTCTCATTGGTGCTCACAACGGGATTTGGATCCCGTTCACTCATCTTTGAGCGATATTTTAAATTTCCTTTCATTTTCTTTTGACATGGGAAAAGCATATCGTACGATTAATGTTTATCGATCAGCCATATCTTCCAACCATTCCCTTATTGATTCTTTACCTGTTGGTAAACACCCTATAGTCTGCAGACTTTTAAAGGGCATTCGTTTTCGCAGACCTCCTCTTCCTAAATATACATCTACTTGGGATGTTTCCATTGTTTTGTCCTTCCTTGAATCTTTAGGTTCCAACGAGAATCTGCCTTTAAAAAGTCTATCTTTGAAACTTTCTATGCTTCTATGCCTTATATCTTGCAAAAGAGTTTCTGATGTCAAGGCTTTGGATCTCTCCCATAGGTCTTTTTCTCCTCAAGGAGTTTTATTTCACATTTATAGACGTACAAAAACAAATCTTCATACAGTTTTTTATCCCTCTTTTCCTCATAACACCAATCTTTGTGTTGTTCAATGCTTACAAACATATGAAAATAGAACACACTCTTTACGCCTTCCTTCTTCTTCTCAACTTTTAATTTCCTATTGTAGACCTCATCTTCCTGTTTCTTCAGCCACTATAGCCAGATGGATCAAACAAACTATGACTTTGGCGGGTATTGACACCTCTGTTTTCGGTGCCCACTCTACCAGGGGTGCTATATCTACCAAAATCATTCAATCCGGAGGTTCTCTTTCAGATCTTCTGAAAGCAGCAAATTGGTCATCAGAATCAACTTTTAAGACTTTTTATTTCCGTCCTTCTTCTCATGTTTCTATGTCAGTTTTTTAGAGTTGTAATATAGCTTTAAACATGCATAATATGAGCCTCCGTCTTTCAATAAAATTGGAGATTTTCCTAGTCTAGATGACGGAAAATATGGATTTTATTAAAGACAGGAGGCGAATATTATCCCTCCCTTTAACCCTCCCTACTTACCTTTGTTCGGTTTTTTCTTAATGTATTTCAGCCTAAATGGAAGATTCCGGTCTCCCCACGTGGTCAAAATTTCGACTCGTTACTCTACACCCTGACTTACAAGTTCAAGTTTTACATTTGAAGTTTTTTGATGTTCGTCTTCTATACTCCTCGCGACAAGAAAGAGGAATAACAGTTGGTGTGAACGGACTTTATCACCTATAACCCATTCTGATTGGTTGATATTGGACTACCTTACACCTATGTTTGGTTACACTAAAAAGTTTTCTTCACTTTCTGTATGTTTTAACCCTTGCTGCTGTGGGCTAAATTAAAGAAAGATAAGCATAATATTCGCCTCCTGTCTTTAATAAAATCCATATTTTCCGTCATCTAGACTAGGAAAATCTCCAATTCTAAGAGTCAAGTTTTCCAATAGGATCCCCGCTTTTGAAACATGGATACATTTTGTTGAAAGGATCAATCTATTTAAATATATTAAATCCCAAGGTTCAAAGAAAGGTATGCGTAATTATATGAAATCTTGGGGGAAATATTATAATCACACAGCCAGGCAAGTTTTGTAAGAAGTTTTGAAAATAGTTTAATAGTATTTACTTTATTGTTTTTCTTTTCTCTCTCCCCCAGGGGTTGGGCATGGTTGGGGTCGGAGGGGGTTTAGGATAATAAGGTGAATCAAGTCGTGCGTATATTTGTACTTTTGGTTGTTAAAACATAAGATATAAAATTATAAGTGGTAATAGAGTTTGTATGTTGAAATTATAAATAAAAATAAATTTTAAAAAGGGTGTGCTATTATGCAGGAGCTGCCACTGATTTGTTTTTCAACAGTAAATATTGATATTCAATTGCAAGAAAAAAATTCAAGAACCATTTGGAATTACCTGATGTCCCGTACCTGGATGCTGATGACACGGAGCAGGTAGTGGATCCTCTACCTGTGTGGCTGATGACTCGGACCGAATCGAGGAGCGTAGTCTAAGGTGCCGCTGGTCTTCACCAGAGCCCGCCGCAAGGCAGGATGGTTTTGCTGTGGCAGGCGGCACCCAGGTCACTACCCCCGATACGGCTCGACCACACAGGTACTGGGCAAGGCGAGGTACAGGAGGATGAGACAGAGGCGTAGTGAACGTAGCAGAAGGTCAAGGCAGGCGGCAAAGGTTCGTAGTCAAAAAATGTAGCAAGGAAGTCTGGTAACATGGGTAGGCAAAACAGGCAATGGGCACTGAAGATCCGGCAGGGATGTGTGGGAGGTGCAGGGATTTATAATGTAGTGTTCAGGTGCACTTACTAATTATGGGCGCATTGGCCCTTTAAATTTCAAAGCTCCGGCGCGCGCACACCCTAAGGGACGGGGACGCGCGTGTCGAGGCTGAGACGAAGCAGCAGCAGGAGTGGAAGTGGGTAAGTGACGGGCCGAGATTTGCATGCGGGCGCGTCCCGCAATGCGAATCCCGGCTCTGCCGGTGACCGGGGACACGGGGCTACTGCGCTCACGGCCGGTGCTAACCGCCGGAGTGCAGTATGTAACAGTACCCCCCATCTTTGGTCTCCTCCTCCTTTTATGACTCAAGAATATTTTGAGAAGATCCTGATCCAGGATGTTATCTTGTGGCTCCCAGGACCTCTCCTCAGGACCGAATCCCTCCCAATCTACCAGGAAGAAAAGTTTACCTCTGACAAGTTTGGAGTCCAGAATCTCTCGGACAGAATAAACATCTGAGGTACCAGAGATGGAAGTGGGAGAAATGTTCTTCTTGGTAAAGCGATTATAGATAACTGGTTTTAGGAGGGAATTTGGGATCCGGAGGGAGGAAGGCAGATGTAGCGAATAAGCCACTGGGTTTAAACGTCTCTTGACCTTGAAAGGCCCCAAAAAGCGTGGGCCCAGTTTATAGGAGGGTACTCTGAAGCGGATTAATTTTCAAGACAACCACACTTTGTCTCCAGGGGAAAATTCAGGAGGAGGACGCCTTTTTTTGTCCGCTTGACATTTCATTTGTGTTGTGGCACGAAGAACGGAGAGCCGAGTCTTCTTCCAGATGGTGGTAAAGTTCCGCACTAGTTCATCTGCCATAGGGACACCGGAGGGAGTTGACAAGGGCAGAGGCGGACGAGGATGAAGTCTATAGACTACATAAAAAGGTGAAGTTCCAGTGGATTCGGTATCCCTATGGTTGTATGAAAATTCGGCCCAGGGTAGAAGGTCAGACCAGTCGTCTTGGCGAGCGGAGACAAAGTGGCGAAGATAATCTCCCAAAATCTGATTCACCCTTTCAACTTGTCCATTAGACTGGGGGTGATAGGCAGAGGAGAAATCCAACTTAACTTTGAGCCGTGAGCAGAGTGCTGTCCAGAATTTTGAGACAAACTGGACTCCCCGGTTAGAGACTATATGTGTTGGCAATCCATGGAGGCAGAAAATATGAGTAAGGAATTGTTTGGGAAGTTGAGGTGAGGATGGTAACCCAGGCAAAGGTACAAAATGTGCCATCTTAGAAAATCGTTCCACCACGACCCAGATGACAGTATTGCCACAGGAAGAAGGGAGATCCGAATAAAGTCCATTGCAATGTTGGACCAGAGCTGTTCAGGAACAGTTGGGGGGCAAATTCTGAAAACCTGCTGGTGCTGTGGAAATAAGACGATCCGGAGAGACAATGTGTTGCAGATGAGGTCCCTGATCTTGTACCTCAGTAGATCTAGATAAGGCATCAGCCAGAAGATTCTTTTCTACAGGACGAAAATTAATGAGGAAGTTAAACCTGGAGAAGAACAGGGACCAGCGAGCCTGATGTGGGATGAGGCGATCGGCTGACTCGAGATAAAGCAAGTTCTTGTGATCCGTATAGATGGTTATGGAATGCACAGAGCCCTCTAAGAGATGACACCATTCCTCCAAGGCCAACTTAATAGCCAGGAGCTCACGGTCTCCTATAGTATAATTCTTTTCCGCTGGAGAAAAAGTATTCGAGAAGAATCCGCAGGTCACAATCTTACCCTTGTAAGATCTTTGTGTCAGAACTGCTCCTGCACCGACCAAAGACATATCCGCCTCCAAAATGAATGGCTTGTCCGGATCAGGTCTTGACAACACCGGAGCGGAAGCAAAGGCAGACTTAAAGGAGTAGTCCAGTGGTGAAAAACTTATCCCCTATCCTAAGGATAGGAGATAAGTTTGAGATCGCGGGGGGTCCGACCGCTGGGGCCCCCTGCGATCTCTCTGTACGGGGCCCCGGCTCTCCGCCGAGATAGCGGGTGTCGACCCCCGCACGAGGCGGCGGCCGACACGCCCCCTTAATACATCTCAATGGCAGAGCCGGAGATTGCCGAAGGCAGCGCTTCGGCTCTGCCATAGAGTTGTATTGAGGGGGCGTGTCGGCCGCCGCCTCGTGCGGAGGTCGACACGCCCCCTTCCCGCGGGCTGTCGGGGCTCCGTACAGGAGATCGCAGGGGGCCCCAGCGGTCGGACCCCCGCGATCTGCAACTTATCCCCTATCCTTAGGATAGGGGATAAGTTGCTCACCACTGAGTCACCACTGGACTACTCCTTTAAGTTCTTTGAAGGCCTTTTTGGCCTCTAGAGTCCAGACCTTAGGATTGGCAGTTTTTTTTTGTTAGTGATACGATGGGGACGGCCATGTGGTATAGCCAGGTGGAATAGTGGGGAATAAACTGGCGATAATAATTGGCAAAGCCAAGGAAGCGTTGTATTGCTTTCAGTCCTGTAGGCTGAGGCCACGCCAGTACAGCGGATAACTTGTTAGGATTAATTTGAAGCCCTTGACTGGTAACAATATATCCTAGAAATGGAAGGCTGGTCTTGACAAAAGAACACTTTTCAAGTTTTGCGTAGAGTTGGTTGTCACGAAGACGCTGCAATACTTGACGGAGATGGAGACGATAAGTGTGGAAGTTTGGAGAATAGATGAGGATGTCATCTAAATAGACAACGACACAGGAGTAGAGCAGATCCCGAAATATGTCATTGACAAACTCCTGGAAGACTGCTGGAGAATTGCATAGTCCGAAAGGCATAACAAGATACTCAAAATGCCCGTCTCGAGTATTAAAGGACAACTGCAGCGCAATATACACTTGTAGATAGGGGATAAGTGTTTGATCGCGGGGGGTCAGACCGCTGGGACCCCCCGAGATCTCCCTAACGGGGCGCCGCCATTAGCGCTCATAGTGAGCGCTAAGGCATGTAGCGTCGACCTAGAGGTAATACAGGTTGAGGACTAGACGAGGATTCCAATTTGGTATGTGTATACAGTAATAGTTGCAGTACGGAACCCAGCGAAGAAGTTCTCTGGTTTTCCAATTCAGCTGTGGAGCATGGAGCTGCAACCATGGTAGACCAAGCAAGAGAGGTGAAGTACAGTGTGGAAGAATGTAGAAAGACAAATTCTCTTTATGCAGGAATCCGACATCAACCTGCATCAACAGAGGTTCAGTGTGGTAAAGCACGGTCCAGTCCAGTTTTCTCCATTGACCGTAGAGATGTAAAGGGGCTTCTGGAGGCGGAAGACTGCCAGACGATACTTATGCACTAAGGAAGCATCAATAAAGTTTCCCGCAAAGCCAGAGTCCAGGGAGGCCAGAACTGAGAGGGTCTCTTTGGAAGGAAGAAGAAGCTGGACCATCATATTTAAGCGTGGAGAAGAAGGATTCACACCTATGGAGGCCTCTCCTACATAGCCTAGGTGCAAGCGTTTCCCTGCGGCTGAGGGCGTGGAGGAAAATCTTTAAGGAAGTGGTCTGCACTGGCGCAGTATAGACAAAGGTTTTCGGTTCTTCTGCGTGTCCTTTCCTGCAGGGTCAGGCAAGACTGATCCACTTGCATAGTCTCCACAGCGGAAGGCAACGAAGCAGCGCCGAGATCATGCAGATTCCCTTTCTTGTCTCAGTTCCTCACATCGCTCGGAGAACCGGATATCGATCCGGGATGCCAATTGTATCAGCTCATTCAGGGAGGCTGGCAATTCCCAGGCAGCGAGGACATCTTTAATTTGACTCGACAGACCTTTCTTAAAAGTAGCGCAGAAGGCTTCGTTATTCCAGGACAACTCCGACACCAAGGTTCGGAACCGGATGGCATACTCGCCAACTGTGGAGTTGCCCTGGAAGAGACTTAGCAGAGCCGACTCAGCAGAGGAAGCACGGGCAGGTTCCTCGAAGACAGTGCAAAATTCCGTCAGGAATGCCTGGAGATTTGAAGTGATGACATCATTGCGATCCCATAGCGGAGTTGCCCATAGCGAAATTTCCAGACAGGAGACTGATGACGAAGGCCACCTTTGCACGTTCCGTGGAGAACTGCTCCGCCATGAGCTCAATGTGCATGGAGCACTGTGTTACGAAGCCTCGACAGAACTTGAGATCCCCCTCATATTTTTCAGGAAGAGACAAGCAGAGTCTGGTCCTGGAGGAGACTGCAGCAGCGGGTGGCTGTACTGGAGCAGGAGGAGGAGGCTGTGGCAGCGGTGGTTGCTGCTGAGCAGATAACAACTGCTGCATCCTGGTGGATAGCTGGTTAAACTGCTGTGCCTGCTGGGCCAACTGCTGAGACTCGAGTGCCACAATAGATGCAAGATCTGAGTTGTCAGGCAGAGGAACCCCAGTTGGATCCATGGCTGGATCTTGCTGTCACGTACCTGGATGCGGATGTCACGGAGCAGGTATTGGATCCTCTACCTGTGTGGTTGATGACTCGGACCGAATCGAGGAGCGGAGTCTATTGTGCCGCTTCACCAGAGCCCGCCGCAAGGCAGGATCAATTTGCTGCGGCAGGCGGCACCCAGGTCGCTACCCTCGATACGGCTCAACCACACAGGTACTGGGCAAGGCGAGGTACAGGAGGATGAGACAGAGGCGTAGTTAATGTAGCAGAAGGTCAAGGCAGGCGGCAAAGTTTCATAGTCAAGGAAGTCTGATAACACGGGTAGGCAAAACAGGCAATGGGTATGCTTTCTTGAGCAATGAGAACCAAGCCCAGTTTAGGAGAAAGCGGGGATCTCAGAAATATTGGTGCACTAAAACACATTTGCAGGTGAAATGGACCAAGATTACTTCACAACTGTTGTGTACATCTCGTTTGCAGTTATAAAGGAAACATTTGGTGGCAGTGATCACAGCTAAAGGGGTATCTGCATGTTATTACATTAAATTCAAGTGGTCACTTACTTTTTTTCCTTGCACTCTTGGATGTGTACCCAATGTTAGACTGTAAGTTAGATGTCTATAGTTGTGACTTATACAACATAGACCACATTTCATTAGCATTGAATGTAGAAATCCAGGTCATGCCAAAAGGGCGAGCTTACCTTTTCTTGCAACTGTAGATGGATATTTATCTTAGTAAAATGTAAGTTAAAGGGGTACTCTGGTGCCCCATGTTCCGAACACTTGGATCGGGCGGCGGAGGTCGTGACATCATGGCCATAGGCCCTTGTAACGTCACAGCATGCCCCTCAATCACAACCCTTGCCGCCCGCACCCAGAGTTCTAAATGAAAGCCGGGTGCTGCACAAACATCGCAGGGTTCCCAGTTGAGGGACTCCAGCGATCAGAAATCTTATCCCCTATCCTTTGGATAGGGGATAAGATGTCTAGGGGCGGAAAACCCCTTTAAGCTGTGATTGGCTGCAATGGGAAAATCACTCCAGACAGATTAATGAATTTAGGCCATAGTTTTTTGACCTGAAATCCTTGCTCATTGTGACCTGACAAGTCCTGTGGATGGTGTTACTCGGTGATTGGCAGTCTTCCTTGTGTAAGAATGCAATTCTAGCTGTAAAAGAGCACTGGAAAAGAACTAAGAGATCCTTAAAGTATTATGTATTTTGTGAAATAAAACAAATGACAGATGCAGTATAACAGCAACAAGACACTTGTACCTTTAATTGTATGCTTGTGGACGCTAATTTCTTGGCTTCAGTCAGTGCGTGCAGTTGTTGGTAGTCAACAGGTTTGTATTTAGAACTGCCAAATCCATTCTTCATGCGAACCACTAAATCTCCTGGTCCAAAGAGATGAACAGAGAAAAACAAACACTATGTACATTAAAACAGACAGCTTAAAAGGAATATGTCATCAGAAAATGACCTTTTGTTAAAAACAAGTTTTTGAGTTCTTTATAAGAATGTTTGCCATTTATATTTTGGCATTTTATAAAATTATCCTGAAATTCAAGGTTACCTTTTCTCATCATGACATAGTGTTAAAGGGGTACTCTGGCGTTTCCCCTATCGAGGGTACTCTGACTTATCCCCTATCCAGGCCCCCTCCATGCATCTCTATGGGAGCGGAGGAGATACACGAGCGCAGTACTCATGTATCTTTGGCACTCCCTTAATGATGCATGGAGGGGGCATGTCGTATACTTTTACAGTCATGGCCATAAATGTTGGCACCCCTGAAATTTTTCATGAAAATTAAGTATTTCTCACAGAAAAGGATTGCAGTAACACATATTTATTCCCTTTTGTGTGTATTGGAACTAAACCAAAAAAGGGAGGACAAAAGCAAATTGGACATAATGTCACACCAAACTCCAAAAATGGACTGGACAAAATTATTAGCTTTTTGTGAACTAGTATTTCCTGGTTGAGTTTTGTTTTTTTGACTACAAATCCCACAATGCCATCTTCCTCTCTCCCACAAATCAGCCACCCCACCCATTGCAACATAAATGAGCTGCATCCATTCAAATCAGTGTGGTTTTCAATCAGGGTGCCTACAGCTGTTGCAGTAGTTGCAGATTGATCCCTCCACCCATTGAAGCAGACAGGGTCCCTGTCATCAGCTGACTAGTTAGTCAGGTCTCGGCCGCATTGCAAGCTGGGAAAAATCCGAGACAACAGTAATTTTGTATGCTGGTAAAAATAAATATTGGGAGTTTTAGCTTTGTCACTTACTGTAATCTATGGAGTACTTTCAGAGTTACGGGCGTTTATTCATCTAATACTAATGCGCTGCTCTGTGCAATAGAGGAGGGAAGCCAGATAGCTGAGCTCCCCTGCCTCCTCAATATTCACTACCTGGCCTGCCCCCGGGATGATGTCACAAGGTGAGAGTCTGCTGGGGATGCGCGTTATGCAGAACGCTCTACCCCGACAGGCTCGTAAAGACATTTGAATATTAATCACGGTGGCAGGCCAGACACTGCATAAGGAGGAGGCAGGGGAGCTTGGCAAGCCAGCTCCCTGCCTCCATTTTGTGAAGTGCAATAGGAATAAAAGAATTACCGGCCATAACCCGGAAACCACTCCACAGATTAAAGCAAGTAATGACTAAAGCTTTTCCCCGCAGTATAACCCAGGTTGACAGTTTCTCTTTAACCCCTTTTAGGTACTTGTACGCCCTGGTCCCATTTCTGCGGTTTGAAGCGTGCTCGCGGGCTGAGCACGCTTCATACCTGGTGGGTCCCGGTTGCTACGAGCAGCCAGGACCCACGGTTAATGTGGGGCATCGTCGATCAAGCCAATGCCCGGCATTAACCCTTTAGACGCTGCGAATGGGGTTAACTTTGCCAGTTAGCTCAGGGCAGCTGATCGGAACATCCGCGGCGAAATCGCGGGTCCCGATCAGCTGAGTGGAAGGCTGGAGGCCCTAACCTGCCTCCTTGTAATCCGTTCGCTCCGCTGAGTTTGAATCCCCCCTCTTTTTTTCCCATTTTTTAAATAAAATAATGTAATAACAAAAAACATAATCATATGTATCACTGCATGCGTAAATGTCCGGTTGATGGGGTACACGTAAAAAAAAAAACAAAGGCCAAAACTGTGAATTTTTTATCACTTTATATACCATAAAAAAAAGTCCATTCAGAATAAAAATGGTACTGATCACGGCACAAAAAATTAGCCCTCATATAGCCCTGTATGCAGAAAAATTAAAAAGTTATACCGGTAGGGGTCAGAAGATGACGATTTTAAACATACTAATTTTGGTACATGTACCGTAGTTATAATTTTTTTAAAGTAGTAAAATAAAATAAAACCTACATAAATTGGGTATCCCTGTTACCGTATGGGCCTACAGAATAAAGACAAGGTGTCATTTTTTATGAAAAGTACACTGGGTAGAAACGGAAGACCCCAAAAGTTACAAAATGGCGTTTTGTTTTTTTTCGATTTCACCCCACAAATATTTTTTGGTTTCACCGTAGATTTAGATACTAAATGATCATTATCATTCCAAAGTACAATTGGTGATGCAGAAAACAAGCCTTTGTATGGGTGGGTCTGTAGGGGCAATATTGAAAGTGTTATGATTTTAGAATGGGAGGAGGAAAAAACGAAAGTTCAAAAATAAAAATTGGCCTGGTCCAGGGGTACTCCAGTGCAAAAAAAATTTTTTTAAATCAGCTGGTGCCAGAAAGTTAAACAGATTAAATTACTTCCATTTAAAAATCGTAATCCTTCCAGTACTTATTAGCTGCTGTATGCTCCAGAGGAAGTTGTGTAGTCCTTTTCTGTCTGACCACAGTGCTCTCTGCTGACACCTCTGTTCATGTCAGGAACTGTCCAGAACAGGAGAGGTTTGCTATGGGGATTTGCTCCTGCTCTGGACAGTTCCTGACACGGACAGAGGAGGCAGCAGAGAGCACTGTGTTCAGACTGAAAAGAACTACACAACTCCCTCTGTAGTATACAGCAGCAGATAAGTACTGGAAGGATTAAGATTTATAAATAGAAGTAATTCACAAATCTGTTTAACTTTCCAGCGCCAGTTGATTTTAAAAAATTTGTTTTCCACCGGAGTAACCCTTTAAGGCCAAAATGGCCTTGGTCCATAAGGGGTTCAAAACTTGAGTGCATTTCTGTGTACACAATGGCCCTCATTTACTTAGAAAATCGGGTTGTAAGTCTATGTTGCTTTCTTACCCGACTGCTTTTTTCCCCTGGTATTTATTATTATGTCGCATCCTGTTTGTCGCACGTGGGTTTTGGTTTCCAACTCCTCTGAGTTGTCGGGAAAAAATCCACAACAATTCAACAAATTCGGGTTGGAAACCTTTATAAATACGTGGGAAAGCTCAGAAATGTCGGGTTACGCCCCTTTTTCGGGTTTGGGAGAATCCACATCGGGTCCGTCGGGAAAAAATGACGCATCATGTCGCAGACTGGCGCAGACAAAGATGCTACAAAAAAAAACGACAAAACAAGTCGGGTTTAGAATAGTAAATGAGGGTCATTGACTTTAAGAACTAATGATCTGCTTGTATAGTACCAAGGTTTACACAACTGGGGTTGCAACGAGGTAGAGATTCTTAGAAGGCTCCATTCTGAACCTCGCCTGCAAGAAGCAACACTCTTTCAAGTCTCCATTTGAAGAAAGTCGTCTGGGAAAGGTGGATCGTGTTCAAAGAAAGAGATGTTATTTTTATATACTTGTTGCAAATTTCAGTCTTCTTACGAGCCCGAGGGACAAATACGCTGCGGCGATCAATCAACAGCATTCAGGTTCACACTGCCGAAAACCCTGAATGCCGACACTGTTTACATGAACTGCTTGAGTTTTTCTTTATATGAGAATTTCGCAACCAGGGTGCCTCCAGCTGTTGCAAAACTACAACTCCCAGCATGCCCGGACAGCCAACGGCTGTCCGGGCATGCTGGGAGTTGTAGTTTTGCAACAGCTGGAGGCACCCTGGTGAGTAAACACTGCTTTATATGTATTCTTTTAAAATAAAGGTCTGCATTTATTGTTTGCTTTACAGATACACAATAATGGACTACTTCAGACTCCCTAATGAATAATCCGCTGCACCGTGCTTTTTGCTAGGCAGCGGCCGAAATATGTTTGGCCCATTGCTTAGCAACGTCAGACCTTGCCAGCGGGTGATACGAACTGATGTCCACTTTTTATGCGCAAGGACTGGCTGCTTCTATCCATAAGCATTGTAACCACTTTTAGTCCAGTGCTGGAGACAGGGCACAAATGGCACCAGAGAGACCGCATTAAATTAGATATATAATTACCTACGTATGTTTTAACCTTTTTATATGGGTTTTCTGGGGAGGAAATTTTTACAAATTCTTTATAACTGCCCCAGGAGCTGCAAAAAAAATAAAAAAAATTAAAAAAATAAAACTAATTTGTTTTCATTTGGGAGCCAGCAAAAAAATTAGGAGCCAGGATTTTTTTTTTTTTTTTTAAATGAACAAAGTTCTGTTTTTAGCAACAAGAACAACAGATCATAAATGTACACATAAGGAACACTAGAACCAAACAACAGAGGCATTTAACCCCTTCATGACCCAGCCCATTTTCACCTTCATGACCTGGGCATTTTTTGAAAATCTGACCACTGTCACTTTAAACATTAATAACTTTGGAATGCTTTTACTTATCATTCTGATTCCGAGATTGTTTTTTCGTGGCATATTCTACTTTATGTTATCGGTAAAATTTCACTGATATTTGTATCCTTTCTTGGTAAAAAATCTAAAAATTTCATGAACATTTAGAAAATTTAGCATTTTTCTAACTTTGAAAGTCTCTGCTTGAAAGGAAAATGGATATTCCAAATAAATTACATATTGATTCACATATACAATATGTCTACTTTGTGTTTGCATAAAAAAATTGACAAGTTTTTACTTTTGGAAGACACCAGAGGGCTTCAAAGTTCCGCAGCAATTTTCCAATTTTTCTCAAGATTTTCAAAATCGTAATTTTTCAGGGCCCAGTTCAGGTTGGAAGTGGATTTTAAGGATCTTCATATTAGAAATACCCCATAAATGACCCCATTATAAAAACTGTACCCCCCAAAGTATTCAAAATGACATTCAGTAAGTGTTTTAACCCTTTAGGTGTTTCACAGGTATAGCAGCAAAGTGAAGGAGAAAATTCTAAATCTTCATTTTTTACACTCGCATTTTCTTGTAGACCCAATTTTTTAATTTTTACAAGGGGTAAAAGGAGAGAAATCGCCCTAAAATTGGTAACCCAATTTCTCTTGAGTAAGGAAATACCTCATATGCGTATGTAAAGTGTTCGGCGGGCGCAGTAGAGGGCTCAGAAGGGAAGGAGCGACAAGGGGATTTTGGAGAGTGAGTTTTTCTGAAAGGGTTTTTGGGGGGCATGTCCCATTTAGGAAGCCCCTATGGTGCCAGAACAGTGGACCCCCCCCCCCCCACATGTGACCCCATTTTGGAAACTATACCCCTCATGGAATTTAATAAGGGGTGCAGTGAGCATTTACACCCCACTGGCGTTTGACAGATATTTGAAATAGTGGACTGTGCAAATCAAAAATTTTATTTTTCATTTTCACAGACCACTGTTCCAAAAATCTGTTATACACCAGTGGGGTGTAAATGCTCACTGCACCCCTTATTACATTCCGTGAGGGGTGTAGTTTCCAAAATGGGGTCACATGTGGATATTTATTGTTTTGCGTTTGTCAGAACTGCTGTAACAATCCGCCACCCCTGTGCAAATCGCCTCAAATGTACATGGTGCACTCTCCCTTCTGGGCCTTGTTGTGCGCCCCCAGAGCACTTTGCGCCCACATATGGGGTATCTCCGTACTCAGGAGAAATTGCGTTACAAATTTAGAGGGTCTTTTTTTCCCTTTTACCTCTTGAAAATGAAAAGTATAGGGCAACACCAGCATGTCAGTGTAAAAAATTTTTTTTTTTTACACTAACATGCTGGTGTAGACCCCAACTTCACCTTTTCATAAGGGGTTAAAGAAGAAAAAGCCCCCCAAAATTTGTAAGGCAATTTCTCCCGAGTACGGCGATACCCCATATGTGTCCCAAAACTGTTGCCCTGAAATACGACAGGGTTCCAAAGTGAGAGAGCGCCATGCGCATTTGAGGCCTGAATTAGGGATTTGCATAGGGGTGGACATAGGGGTATTCTACGCCAGTGATTCCCAAACAGGTTGCCTCCAGCTGTTGCAAAACTCCCAGCATGCCTGGACAGTCAATGGCTGTCCGGCAATACTGGGAGTTATTATTTTGCAACAGCTGGAGGCTCCGTTTTGGAAACAGTAGCGTACCAGACGTTTTTCATTTTTTGGGGGGAGGGGGGCTGTGTAGGGGTATGTGTATATGTAGTGTTTTTTACTTTTTATTTTAGGTTAGTGTCAGTGTAGTGTAGTGTTTTTAGGGTACAGTCACATGGGCAGAGGTTCACAGCAAGTTTGCCGCTGGAAGTTTGAGCTGCAGCGCAAAATTTGCGCCATCTCAAACTTGCAGCACTCACTGTAAACCTCCGCCCATGTGAGTGTACCCTGTACATTCACATTGGGGGGAGGGGGCAAACATCCAGCTGTTGCAAACTCCGAGCATGCCCTTTGGCTGTCCGTGCATGCTGGGAGTTGTAGTTTTGCAACAGCTGGAGGAACACTGGTTTGGAAACACTAAGTTAATAAACTTTCAAGTGTTTTGCAACCAAACTTAGTGTTTCCAAACCAGTGTGCCTCCAGCTGTTGCAAAACTACAACTCCCAGCATGCATGGTCTGTCAGTGCATGCTGGGAGTTATAGTTTTGCAACAATTGCAACAGCTGAAGGCACTGAGGTAGGAAACGGACAATGTTTCCCAACTAGTGTGCCTCCAGTTGTTGCAAAACTACAACTCCCAGCATGCCCAGACTGCCAAGGCATGCTGGAAGTTGTAGTTCGGCAATATCTGAAGGATCAGATGTTGCCGAACTACAACTTCCAGCATGCTTGGGCAGTCTGGGCATGCTGGGAGTTGTAGTTTTGCAACATCTGGAGGTCCACAGTTTGGAGACCACTGTATAATGGTCTCCAATCTGTGCTCTTCCAGATGTTAGAGAACTACAACTCCCAGCATGCCTGGACAGACTGAGCATGCTGAGATTTGTAGTTTTGCAACATCTGGAAGAGCACAGATTGGAGACCATTATACAGTGGTCTCCAAACTGTGGATCTCCAAATGTTGCAAAACTACAACTCCCAGCATGCCCAGAAAGCCAAAGGCTGTCTGGGCATGCTGGGAGTTGCAGTTTTGAAACTCTCAGAGGCAGCAGTGAGATCGTTTTACGGCGATCTCACTGCTGCCAATGAAGATGCCGCCCTGCTGCCGGAAACTCACCTCCGGGACGCAGCGCAGCCGGGACCACACGGAGGACGCCGGGATCGCACGGAGGACGCCGGGACCGCTCGGGACACCGCTCGGACGGGTAAGTGACACCGGGGGACGGGTTAGGGACACTTAGCAGAGCAGTGTGTGTCCCGATCCCCGTGATCGGAACTCACACACCGCGCTGCTAAGTATTCTGATAGCGAAACGCTGCTATCAGCTAGTCAGATTTGATCAGCTGATAGCAGCGATCGCTGGGGGGGTGAGGGATGAAACCCCCGTGGTCGCACGGTAAGATGGCTGGCTATCAGTGATAGCCACCATCTTTCCGGGCGCTGCGGGATGCCGCGAGTAGCGGCAGTAATGTCCATGACGTACCTGTATGTCATGGGTCGGGAACACCTTGCCACCCATGACGTACAGGTATGTCATAGGTCGGGAAGGGGTTAAAGGGGTTATCCCGGGAAAAACTTTTTTTTATATATATCAACTGGCTCCAGAAAGTTAAACAGATTTGTAAATTATTTCTATTAAAAAATCTTAATCCTTTCAGTACTTATGAGCTGCTGAAGTTGAGTTGTTCTTTTCTGTCTAAGTGCTCTCTGATGACACCTGTCTCGGGAACTGTCCAGTGTAGAAGCAAATCCCCATAGCAAACCTCTTCTACTCTGTGCAGTTCCCGAGACAAGCAGAGATGTCAGCAGAGAGCGCTGTTGCCAGACAGAAAAGAACAACTCAACTTCAGCAGCTGATAATTATTGAAAGGATTAAGATTTTTTAATAGAAGTAATTTACAAATCTGTTTAACTTTCTGGAGCCAGTTGATATAAAAAAAAGAGTTTTTCCTGGAATACCCCTTTAAAGCGATACTGTCCTAAAAAAAAAAAAAAAAAAAGCTATGACATGTTGATCAGACATGTCAAAAATTGTTTTTAATGACAGAAACGCTTTAAAGGGGTACTCCGGTGGGAAACAAATGTTTTCAAATCAACTGGCTCCAGAAAGTTATACAGATCTGTATATTAATTCTATCTAAAAATCTTAATTCTTCCAGTACTTATCAGCTGTTATATGCTCCAGAGGTAGTTGTATAGTTTATTTCAGTCTGACCACAGTGCTCTCTGCTGACACCTCTGTCCATGTCAGGAACTATCCACAGTAGGAGCAAATCCCCATAGCAAACATCTCCTGCTCTGGACAGTTCCTGATACGAACAGAGGTGTCAGCAGAGAGTACTGTGGTCAGACTGGAAAGAACTACACAACTTCCTCTGGAGCATACAGCAGCTGATAAGTACTGGAAGGATTAAGATTTTTTAAATAGGAGTAATTTACAGATCTGTATAACTTTCTGGCAACAGTTCATTTGAAAACACCGGAGTACCCCTTTAAGCTACGTAGATAATGAGAACATTCAGTTCTACATATTAGTGTTTATATCTGTTCATCTTCTTATTGACCCTATCTGGCAATCTTATCCTCGTTATTGGCCCTTTTTATCAGGATTTTGACTTTTCATTGTCCCTGTCCCCCATGTACCTGTTCCTTTTATTATTGCCAATGTCACACTTGTGTCAGCAGCTCTTATTATTGCAGCGTCACTACTATATCTGCAACTATTATTGTGCTTGTCCCTTTTGTACATGCTATTGTTCGGCATGCTTGTATCGGCCCCTTATTACTACCCATGTCACTCTTGTATTTGCATCTTAATATTGCCTCTATCAAAGTATCTGCCCTTTTTATTACTGCCCCTGTTTCTGTTGAATTTGCTCTTTAATATTGCCTCTGTCACCCTTATATCTACCCTTATTATTGGTCACTCCTATTATTGCCTCCTCATACTAAAAAAGTATTTCCCACAAAGGGTTGCAAAACTACAACTCCCAGCATGCCCGGGCACCCAAAGGCTGTCTAGGCATGCTAAGTGTTGTAGTTTTTCAACACACTGGTTTGGAAACACTGCACTTGTACCTTCCCTGTCTTCTTGGCCCCTGCTGTCACACTAACCTGGTCGCTTCACCCAGTCATGCCCCCATACACTCCTGTCCCTGTGCACCATCGCATCATGCCTTCTCAGAATGTAAAAGTACATCTTGCACAGAACTTACAAAGGTCTTCAGAAGGCCTCTGGCTGTCATCAAATTGGCATCCTAAAATTATATTGCTGAGGGATCAATCAGACATGTGATAGGGCTGGCAACTGTCAAAATGCTGCCTAAATGCCATGGTCATAGTTGCCTACGGCAGGCTGTAATAGTACATTTTTCATGGCAGTCAAAGACAGGGCTACAAGTTGTCAAATTACCGCCTAGATGCCATGGTAGTTATTGCCCATGGCATCTATGGGTAAAATGACCTGATATTGCCAGTCAATGATGGTGAGTGGTGTAAACTCTCTAAGCACAAGTCTGCTGTAAATGTATGGCAGACATTGCCCAGAGTTAATATTGCATATTCACTGGGGCCAGGCATGGGCATAGCTATGCCTATATCTCTGCCACTTAGGAAAACATCAATGTTATACAGTGGGGATCAAAAGTTTGGGCACCCGAGGTAAAAGTTTGTATTAATGTGCATAAAGAAGCCAAAGAAAGATGGAAAAATCTCCAAAAGGCATCAAATTACAGATTAGACATTGTTATAATATGTCAACAAAAGTTAGATTTTATTTCCATCATTTACACTTTCAAAATAACAGAAAATAAAAAAATGGCGTCTGCAAAAGTTTGGGCACCCTGCAGAATTTATAGCATGCACTGCCCCCTTTGCAAAGCTGAGACCTGCCAGTGTCATGGATTGTTCTCAATCATCATCTGGGAAGACCAGGTGATGTCAATCTCAAAGGTTTTAAATGCCCAGACTCATCTGACCTTGCCCCAACAATCAGCACCATGGGTTCTTCTCAGCAGTTGTCTAGAAATCTGAAACTGAAAATAGTTGACGCTCACAAAGCTGGAGAAGGCTATAAGAAGATAGCAAAACATTTTCAGATGTCAATATCCTCTGCTCGGAATCAAATTAAGAAATGGCAGTCATCAGGAACAGTGGAAGTTAAAAGCAAGATCTGGAAGACCAAGAAAAATATCAGACAGAACAGCTCGCAGGATTGTGAGAAAAATAATTCAAAACCCACGTTTGACTGCACAATCCCTCCAGAAAGATCTGGCAGACACTGGAGTTGTGGTACACTATTCCACTATAAAGAGATACTTGTACAAATATGGTCTTCATGGAAGAGTCATCAGAAGAAAACCTCTTCTATGTCCTCACCACAAAAATCAGCATTTGAACTTTGCAAATTAACATGCCTGATGCATTTTTTGGAAACAAGTTCTGTGGACCGATGAGGTTAAAATTTTTGGCCAGAATGAGCAAAGGTACGTTTGGAGAAGAAGGGGAACAGAACCTCTGTCCAACTGTTAAGCATGGGGGTGGATCAATCATGCTTTGGGGTTGTATTGCAGCCAGTGGCACAGGGAACATATCACAAGTAGAAGGAAAAATTGATTCAATATAATTTCAGCAAATTTTGGATACTAACTTGATGCCATCTGTGAAAAATCTGAAGATAAAGAGAGGATGGCTTCTACAAAAGGATAATGATCATAAACACACCTCAAAATCCACGGGGGATTACATCAAGAGGCGTAAACTGAAGGTTTTGCCATGGCCCTCACAATCTCCTGATCTCAACATAATTGAAAATCTATGGATAGACCTTAAAAGAGCAGTGCGTGACAGACAGCCCAGAAATCTCAAAGAACTGGAAGACTTTTGTTAGGAAGAATGGGCAAAGATACTTCAAAGAAGAATTGAAAGACTCTTGGCTGGCTACAAAAAGCGTTTACAAGCTGTGATACTTGCCAAAGGGGCAGTACAAGATGTTAACTCTGCAGGGTGCCCAAACTTTTGCAGATGCCATTTTTTTGTTTTCTGTTATTTTGAAAGTGTAAATGATGGAAATAAAATCTAACTTTGTTGACATATTATAAGAATGTCTAATCTGTAATTTGATGCCTTTTGGAGATTTTTCCATCTTTCCTTGGTTTCTTTATACACATTAATACAATTTTTTACCTGGGGTGCCCAAACTTTTGATCCCCACTGTCAATGGTTAATCAGTCAATGACTGAGGCGGTCACCACTATAGCCAGTGACTGTCTGAGCTGGTATTTTCTGTGTCAAGAAGAGATAAGTGAGCGCTGGGCAGCTGGGAATTGCACCGATGGGGAATCAACACCAGATGAGTACAATTTTTTTTAGCCCTTCCTGAAGACGATTAGAAATAATTCTTGGGATAACCTCTAATCCCAAATCAAAGCACATATAGCAGCATTTAAAGAAGTACTGAGGTGCAGTACAACTTATGCCCTATTCACAGGGGATAGGTGTCTGATCACGGGTGGTTCAATTGCTGGGACCCCCGCAATTTCCTGCTTGGCACCCCGGCTCTTCCAAGGAACTTAGCGTGTTAACTACCTTACGAAGCGGTGGCCAACAAGCCCCCTCCATGTATTTCTAAGGGAGAGCTGGAGACACCCGAACGCTGTATCTCTGGCTCTCCCATAGAGATACAAGGAGGGCAGAAGCTCAGTGCAGGGGTCGACGCGCTCCATTCTTGGGGAAAGCCGAGGTGCCGTGCAGGGGATCGCAGAAGGTCCCAGCGGTCAGAACCCTGCGACCCCTTATACCCCTTTGGATAGGGGATAACTTGTACTGCACCACAGTACTCCTTTAAAGAGTACCTGCCACCATCTCCATTTATATTATGCTGCTGGTATGTTGCGCTTTTCATTATCTGCCCCCCACAGTTTTTCTTTTTCATTTTTGCCCAGTATTTCCTTCATAATCCTCTTTCAAAGCTTGCTCTCTGCAGGCAGTGTTCAATGTAGCTGAGGTGCGCCATGCAGCGTAGACCGCGCTCGCTCCCGTCTGTCTGATTGACAGACAGGAAGCTGCGCTGTGCTCGTCAGTGTCCAGGCTGCACTATGAGAGTTAGGATTCATGAGTCTGAACTCTATAAGAGACTTACGGCCAGGACATGTAGTCATAATAAATATATAAATATACATTTTCTTAATGACATGGTATTTGAAAGTTGTTTTTAATACATTAACAACATATAAAAAGTTTTTCGTGATGACAGGTACTCTTTAACGTAAATCCTACAATCAAGAATACAAATCAGTGTAAAACTGGAGCAATGATTTCAAAACTACAGTCAAGAAAAGACTGAAAAAGTATACTATACCACTGTCTCTGCTCCTGTTCGTTGTTACAAATGATCGGACGTCTCTGCCAGTCATGTCTGTAAATGAATGAAAAGCGGAGATTAATAAAAGCAACATCGGGGAGTAATACTCTACTCAACACCATTTCAAAGACTGTGTCCTCCCACATCTATGGTCTCATTACATAACATTATATGATAAAATCTATACAATCATTTCTATGTATTAATCTATAGAATATATATTCGCTCGGCTTTGAAGATGTGAATTTAATTGTGCCGCTAACACTTTTCGGGAGGTCTGTGTGGATCTTGGCCTCCGTATATTCACTGTGCTCATCAATAATATTTATGTGCTCATCATTTTCAGCAGAGAAGACATTTACTGTGTTCCTGTAATGAGTCTGATGGTGGAGTCGGCAGTAATACCGCACACTGTATGATTGAAAGGGAAAGTTCATGTTTCATTGTTGTCCCACATACCTAGTACCTCACTATACAGGTTCTCATAGTAAGGTCTAGAAGTTCAGTTCCAAGTCTTGGAGACTGCGTGAGTTTTATGACATAACTGCATCCCTTTATACAGGAAATACTGCAACTATCATTAAAGGGGTTATCCACCATAAGCAACTATAAGCACAATAACCAACCTACCAGAGACTAATGTACATGCTTAGGAAGGATCTGTGCTTGTCTTGGGGATAAATGGCTATGTTGTGAGATTACATAACGCTGCCTATCTTTTTGTGAATTGGGAATTTCCTGTTGGAGTTCTTTCTCTCAAACTACACATCCCATAGTTCCTTGTTTGTAAGTGTGAGGTCACTTTCCTCCCTCCCACACATCAGCCATCCCACCCATTGAAACACAAATGAGTTGCATTTCATTCAAAAGACCAGTGTTTTCTAACCAGGATGCCTCTAGCTGTTGCAAAATGATCTCTCTCCCACCTAACAGTTGCTCCACAGATTGAAGCAGGACAGGCTCCCTTTGCACACCTGACTAGTGATGTCATGTCTCAGCCACACTGCAACCTAGGAAAACCCAAGACCTGTTTTGTGTGCTGTCAATAATAAATATTGGGGCGATAATCACAACAGGTGCAGACACAATATTATGAACTACACTAACTTTACAGCCCCTGTAGCATAGTCAAATAAAAAAAAATCCCGAAATACCCCTTTAAGGGTAGGGTAACATTTAGTGGATACACAACGTATTTCACACTGCACAAAATCCACTGCGCTGCAGGAAATCCTCTGTGTATTCTGTTATGAGAAGACACACAGGGTTACATGAAAGCAATATCCAAACCTCACTGAACACAGAGAGCTGCTGCGGGTAGCCCTGTTTGTCTGCTTATAGAAGAATGCACATCGTATTTCCCGCTGTGCAGTGGATTTCACGTGAAATATGCTGGGTATACGCTATTAGGGGCCGGAGCATAGTGATGTCACGGCTCTGCCCCCTCATGATGTTACGGCCCGCCCCCTTAATGCAAGTCTATGGGAGGGGGCGTGATGGCTGCCACGCCCCCTCCCATAGACTTGTATTGAGGGGGCGGAGCGTGACATCACAAGGGGGCGGAGCCATGACATCACGATGCTCCGGCCCCTGTATCACCTGTCATTACGCACAGAGCGAGTTTGCTCTGTGCAGTGATGACAGCAGGGTGCTGCAGCCGAGATCATGGGGTCCCCAGCAGCGGGACCCCCGCGATCAGACATCTTATCCCCTATCCTTTGGATACGGGATAAGATGTCTAGGGGCGGAGTACCAGTGACCCGTAAATGGATAATTTCCATATCAGTACTGCCACATAAGACATATGGATGATATATTGATTTACCAGGCAGGATTAATGACATTTTACTGTATAGATCAGTGTTTCCCAACCGGTGTGTCTTCAGCTGTTGCAAAACTACAACTCCCGGAATGCTCGTAAAGCCTTTGGCTGGAGGCACCCTGGTTGGAAAACGCTAGTACAAATATATAATAAATCTGTTTTATGCTCCACTACAATACAGACAAGTATCACGGTGCCAGTGTAACCCTGGTGCCAGTGCAATGCTTTCATACCAGGAAGTTATTTCCATCAAATCCAGTTCCATTATAAAAGCTTACTAACTGCAACTCCTGGATTAAGTCCAGATACTTACTAACACCTGCTCAGGATACAGCATACCACTTGCGCTCTCCAGCTGCTCCTGAAGACCCCTGACCTGGACCACGTCTGTTAGCGCCTACATTCACGCCAGGTATTTATGGTCCACAAATCATCACCTGAGCTCCTGAGGTCACTTCATGTATGAACAGGCACCAGCAATATAAAGTGTGACGGCCTGCAGTCCTCCCTCTGTGTGTTACTGTCCTGTGTTTTAATACTGTACGTACTGTGCATTTCCAGATGTCATAAACTACAAGTTTCAGCATGCCCTGAGAGCTAAAGCCTGGGATTGCAATTTTGGAACATGTAGCTTTAGAGCAGTTGACAAGTCACGGGTTGAAAAACAAAGTATGCGTGATTCTGAAATACATACTGCTAGAAATAGATAAAAGGAAGAAACTAGCCCAGCATTGTAGGGTTTTGTCTGACCACTGGATATCATATTCATTGTATAGATCAGTGGTTTCTTAAAGGGGTACTCTAGGGAAAAAAAACACAGCCCATCCTTTCCCTCTCATCAACCTATTACATTGTCTAAATATCATTCATTAGCTATTTGGAGCAGTTTTCCCTCTTTGGTTGTTACTTATAAATATGCATGAAGTGAGGGAATTACATCATCCAGCCATTCACTCTGTCTCTGTCCAAAATCCCTCTCTGAAAGCATCCCCCACCCTCCTGACAGACACGGACCATGTTGTTTATGCACTGCACTGATGAGTTATGCTCCCTTTAGTGTGTGTGCAGCCTCAGCCAATCAGACACAGAACCTCTCTCTGCTCACAGAGCAGGAGGATGGAGACTGCTCTAAGAGAGGGAGCTGGCTTGCAGAGCAGGGGAAAGGAAGGACAGCAAAGAATATCAAGCAGCCAGAGAAGACAACAGTGGCCACATGAGCCATACATATCAGGCAGGATGGTTTACAGGGAACACATCCAGGTAGTTTGGTGGCTTTGAAGCTTATATATATTTCCCTGGAGTGCCCCTTTACCCTCCAAAATATGGAGACCTAGGGTATAGATCAGTTGTCTTCAACCTGTGGACCTCCAGATGTTGCAAAACTACAACTCCCGGCATGCCCGGACATCCGTTGGCTGTCCGGGCATGCTGGGAATTGTAGTTTTGCAACATCTGGAGGTCCGCAGGTTGAAGACCACTGGTATAGATCATGGGAAATAACAATGTTTGCCATTTAAATGCTGTTAAAAATGTGAAGAGTTAAGAGAGTTACTTACTAAGTATGATGCCACCTGGTGTTCAGTGTGTATAATAATGTGCATGTCCACTTACTGGGCTGAAGCTTGAGGACACACAGGCCTCAGTCACTCTCAGCCAGGTCTCTGCACTGTGATCCTCTGTTCATTGCAAAGGAGCAAAAGAAATAGCTTATTGCTCTGCTTGTCAGGGAAGGAGTAAAATCCTTTGCAGTAAAATGGAATAATAGATCAGAAGACTCCTGTGTGGTTAGCAAAAAGGGACTAGGCTGTCCAATGCAAGAGTGGTAAGGAGAGTGATACTGTGCACAGTTGGCAACTCCAAGAAGTATACATGGAAGCAAATATTGAAAAAAGGTATTTGCTAGAAATTCTGGAAATTACTTAAAAGCAGCTATTAACAGCATTTCAGAACCTTGTGTATGAAAATGAATGGACTTTCCATTTTAATGCAGTGTTCCAGCTTTTTTTTATTTTTTATTATGATGGTAACGCACCAGCAATATTCCTGCAGTGTAATCTATTTCATCCAAGCTTTGTTGCATCTGTACATTTTAATGCTTAAACATATACATGTGTGTGCGAGTATTAGATTCCTGAAAGTGATTACTGCTGGGGTGGGGAAAGAAAAACGATTCATGAGAAAGTGAATACTGTTTTGTGGATATAAGGGGCATAAAACTAATTACTGCTGGGAGAGGAATGAGATTGACATATTGAATGTTAAAAGTAATTACAAATGGGGGGAGGTGTTGAGATCTGAGCCCTAAATGTGATTACTGATGGAGGGTTGAGATCTGAGCTCTGAATGTGATTACTGATGGGGGGTTGAGATCTGAGCCCTGAATGTGATTACTGATGGGAGTTGGGATGTGAGCCCTGAATATGATTACTGATGGGGGTTGAGATGTGAGCCCTGAATGTGATTACTGATGGGGGGTTGAGATCTGAGCCCTGAATGTGATTACTGATGGGGGTTGGGATGTGAGCCCTGAATGTGATTACTGATGGGGGTTGAGTTGTGAGCCCTGAATGAAATTACTGATGGGGGGTTGAGATGTGAGCCCTGAATGTGATTACTGATGGGGGTTGAGATGTGAGCAATGAATGTGATTACTGATGGGGGTTGAGATGTGAGCCCTGAATGTGATTACTGATGGGGGGTTGAGATGTGAGTCCTGAATGTGATTACTGATGGGGGGTTGAGATGTGAGCCCTGAATGTGATTACTGATGGGGGGTTGAGATGTGAGCCCTGAATGTGATTACTGATGGGGAGTTGAGATGTGAGCCCTGAATGTGATTACTGATGGAGGGTTGAGATGTGAGCCCTGAATGTGATTACTGATGGGGGTTGAGATGTGAGCCCTGAATGGGATTACTGATAGGGGGTTGAGATGTGAGCCCTGAATGTGATTACTGATGGGGGGTTGAGATGTGAGCCCTGAATGTGATTACTGATGGGGGTTAGGATGTGAGCCCTGAATGTGATTACTGATGGGGGTTGGGATGTGAGCCCTGAATGTGATTACTGATGGGGGATGTGATGTGAGACTGAGATGCAATTATTGATTGTGGTTGAGATGTAACAAAAAAAAAATGGAATTTTGGTGGACCTTAAAGAGGTACTCCGTTTCCAAACATCCTTTGGATAGGGGATAAGCTGTCTGATAGTGGGGGGTCTGGCCACTGGGACCACCCGCGATCTTTGGGCCGACACCGTGAACACAAAAGCTTGGAGCTTCTATGTTTTTTGATGCCACGCCCCCTCCATTCATGTCTTTGGGAGGGGGAGTAACGGCTAGTAGATAACCATCACACCTACTCCCACAGACATGAATGGAGGGGGCGTGATGCCTGTGGTCACCCATCATCCTGCACGGAGCAGCTGGAATGTCTGATCGCCGCTGGACCCTTTAAGGACTTGGTTGGGACCACTATTTTAGACCATTTGTGCAGTTGGGATCCTTATGAGTTCAAAGACAAAACTGAATGATTGTTTAAAGCGTACCTGTCAGATCCAACAAAATTTTTTTTTTAAATATATCACTCAGTACCTAATTCTGACCATGTACATCTAATTTTTATGTGTCTAGCACCTTTATTTATTTTGTCTTACACTTTTAATTTAGCTCACTAGTCTGAATTCCTCTCAAAGTGGCCTCACTGTGCAGGTCTCCGCCCCCTCCCTCAGTATGCTGTCTGCTCACATCTCCCCTAGCATTATCAAAACTACAACTCTCAGCTTGTCCTCACTGACAGTAATGGGACACAAGCTGACAGTGGGAGGATTTTTCCTCCAGCTGTGAGCCCTGCACTCACAGCTGTCAATCAAGGAAGTGTGTCCATGAAGTAGGTGATGACGCATGGACATAGCAGGACTAGTATGTGTCCAAACAGGCAGGGGGGCGGGGGCAGTTGTTTGACTGGATTTTTCAGTATGAAATACTGAAAATTTTATAATGAAAGCATTTGCAAAACCTATTGGTTTCACATGCTGTACAACATATCAAAAGTTTTTGTATCTGACAGTGCCCATTTAACTCCTTGGGGACAGAGGGTGTACCTATACGTCCTCAGCCCGCTCCCTGTCTATAACACGGGGCCACGCCGTGGCCACGCGTCATAGCGGGTCAGGCCCGGCCGTTGTTAACAACGGCCGGGACCCGTGGCTAATAGCGCGCGGCATCGATTGCGGTGCCGCGCGCTATTAACCCTTTAGACACGGCGTTCAAAGTTGATCGCCGTGTCTAAAGTGAAAGTAAAGCACTGATGGTTAGCTTGCTGCTCTGTGAAATCGCGGCATCCCGAACAGCTTACAGCTGGAGGGTCCCTACCTACCTCCTCACTGTGCGATCGCCGAATGAGATCCAGGCATGAGCAGTCAAGCGGCAGAATCATTGATCAATGGTTATCTATGAGAAACCATTGAACAATGTAAAAGATCAGTGTGAGCAATGTTATAGCCCCCTATGGGAGCTATAACATTCCAAAAAAAAAGTGGAAAAAAAAGTGAATAAAGATCATTTAACCCCCTTCCCTGATAAAAGTTTGAATCACCCCCCTTTTCCCAATAAAAAAAAAAGGGTAAATAAAAATAAACATATGTGGTATCGCCGTGTGCTGAAATGTCTGAATTATAAAAATATATCATTAATTAAACCGCACGGTCAATGGCGTTCACGCAAAAAAATTCCAAAGTTCAAAATAGCATATTTTTGGTCACTTTTATATCATGAAAAAAAAATAAAAAGTGATCAAAAAGTCAGATCAATACATAAATGGTACCGCTGAAAACTTCAGATCACGGCGCAAAAAATTAGCCCTCATACCGCCCCATACGCGGAAAAATAAAAAAGTTATTGGGGTCAGAAGGTGACAATTTTAAACGCATACATTTTCCTGCATTTAGTTTTTTCCAGAAGTACGACAAAATCAAACCTACATAAATAGGGTTTCATTTTAATCGTATGGACCTACAGAATAAAGATAAGGTGTAATTTTTACCAAAAAAATTACTGCGTAGAAACGGAAGCCCCCAAAAGTTACAAAATGGCATTTTTTCTTCAATTTTGTTGCACAATGATTTTTTTTTCCATTTCGCCATAGATTTTTGGGTACAATGACTGATGTCATTACAATGTAGAATTGGTGGCGCAAAAAATAAGACATCATATGGATTTTTAGCTGCAAAATTGAAAGGGTTATGATTTTTAAAAGGTGAGGAGGAAAAAACAAAAGTGCAAAAACTGGAAAACCCTCCATCCTCAATGGGTTAAAGGGGTCTCACAAAGACTTTCACTGTTGGTATGCCCAATTAACCTCTTAAGGACTCAGGACGTACCTGTACGCCCTGAGCCCAGTCCCAGTGTGAAAAACGGGGTCATGTCGGGTCGGTCCCGGCTAACGATAGCCGGCTGTTAACCCTTCAGACGCTGCGATCAAAGTTGATTGCCGCGTCTGAAAACGAAAGTAAATGCTTCCCGGCAGCTCAGTCGGGATGATCGGGACATTGCGATAAAATCGCGATGTTCCGATCAGCTGGGACGCAGGCAGAGGTCTCCTTACCTGTCTCCGCCGCATCCGATCGGGGTTTGATTGCTCCAAGCCTGAGCTACATGCTTGAGCAATCGAGCCCCTATCTCGCTGATCCGAGCAAAGCTATGGCTTTGCAGGGATCAGCATAAGAGATCAGTGTGTGCAGTGTTATAGGTCCCTATAGGAGCTATAACAATGCAAAAAAAAAGTGAAAAAAAAAAGTTAACAAAAGGTCATTTAACCCCTTCCCTAATAAAAGTTTGAATCACCCCCCTTTTCCCATAAAAAAAAACTGTGTAAATAAAAATTAACATATATGGTATCACCGCGTGCGGAAATGTCCGAACTATAAAATGATATCATTAATTAAACTGCACGGTCAATGGCGTACGCGCAAAAAAATTACAAAGTCCAAAATAACGTATTTTGGTCACTTTTTATATCATAAAAAAAAATGAATAAAAAACGATCAAAAAGTCCGATCAATGCAAAATGGTACCGCTAAAAACTTCAGAACACGGCGCAAAAAATTAGCCCTGATACCGGCTCATATGCGGAAAAATAAAAAAGTTACAGGGGTCAGAAGATGACAATTTTAAACGTATAAATTTTCCTGCATGTAGTTATGATTTTTTTCAGAAGTGAAAATCAAACCTATATAAGTAAGGTATCATTTTAACAGGATGGACCTACAGAATAAAGATAAGGTATAATTTTGACCATAAAATGCACTGCGTAGAAACGGAAGCCCCCAAAAGTTACAAAATGAAATTTATTATTACATTTTGTCGCACAATGATTTTTTTTTCCCGTTTTGTCGTGGATTTTTTTGTAAAATGACTAATGTCACTGCAAAGTAGAATTGGTGGCGCAAAAAATAAGCCATCATATGGATTTTTGAGTGCAAAATTTTACAAGGTGATGAGGAAAAAGTGAAAATGCAAAAACGGAAAAACGCTGAGTCCTTAAGGGGTTAAAGTATATAAAAGGGTTCCTTGTATGCCAGAACAGAGAGCACCTAACAAAATTCCTTGCTCTGATGGACTCGAGGCGTCCATGCCTTACATGGTCAGCTATTACATGAATTGGCTCATAGACTACTACATTTTTGTATGGTCAATGGCAACTTTCCATATAAGCGGTTTGACACAGGTGTTAGAAACTTGGTGTTAGAATTAGGGTATGTTCACACTATAGTGTGTGAACGGAATCTCCTCTCGCTGAATTCAGCGAGCGGAGATTCAGACAGGAAGCCGGCAGCGGCAGTACTACCGTGCGGCACTGTGCTGTCACCATTGACGGCTATGCAGTGCTCCGCGGGAATTCCGTAGTGTGAACATACCCTTACACCACCACTTGGTATTTCCACCACTGACATTTTTGGCATATCCAAGTTAGAGAAACAATGTAGATTTTATGGTGCTACGTTGTTTCTGCAACTTACATTACATCTAGGCCGCAACCAGGTCAGATAGGACTTTGGCCTCCACTCTACAGATTGTGGGATCTGCATCTATTATACATTTGTGGCACAACCTGTAGGTATGTCATAAATGTTTGCGATGGGAATACCCTTTTAGAAAAAAGAAACTTTTACGGGTATTATGTTGGTACCTATTGAAGTCAAGAGGAAATTCAGCAGTGGATTAGTTGAATGTACCCTAAAATTTTTAAAAACCAACATCATCTGTTCATTGGAATGACTCTAACATGGGCCGAAGAGTCAGATCATGCTTGGCCACTTTCAAAGACAGTGTCATAGAATGTGTGCACAGAACTTACATGTTGTAACAATTATAGGGCACATATTGCCACACTTATTTTAGACACAATTTTCTTGCTCACCCTACATTACGGGATGTATACATTTACTTCAATATTTTTAGCTTGGTGCATTATATCATTCCTCGTTCTCCCATTCCTTACTCCAGACACTTTGCAAACCTTTCTACGCAGGTGTAATAAAACTCCCCTAAATCTCTTGGATTTTGACCGTCATAGGAACAGGCTACCTCCCAATTTTAGTGGTCCTCCGTAATGAGCTGTAATGTTTGGTACTCGTTCAGAAGGGTTTTCGGTTTCCAAATCTTTTTCTGTCCTGTGACAGACATCAAATGGTATGTGTGATTTCCAAACCAGAGGATCAGGTGTTCTGTACAAAAATGATGAATGATGTTGAAAGTGTCTGAACAATAATCAGCATTATACTCTGGTGTTCTTTTGACTAAACACAATGGTCTCTGGTTTGTCGACATGTCACCATTTAACACCAGGAATACTATTATATTACCCTTTGTCTGCAGGTTTTTTCCTGCTCTCTCTGTTCCGGGTTCTCCATTCACACTGTTTGCAGTCGGCTGAGGCCATTGCTACTAATTGCCTATTAATCGGAACAACGTCCATAAAGCTATATACATCCAATTCAACGAATCATGTAATGGACTGAGAGCAGCGTCTAGGGTTTCTAATTGCCTAAGGGATTTCAGCTCAATTACAATAAGATATCTCTTTATAGATGGATATGAGAGTCTTTCATAACACATAAAGCACCTGGTAAGCTGGAGTGCTCTTGTTATTACACAGAAAATGTCCCAATACAAAATAACTTTGGAAATCAAGTTTCCATAAGAAACATCATTGCACTGAACAAGGCATGGAGTGGACAATTAACGCTTGTCTGCTGAATGTCAGGTTGGGTTATAATGAATAGTAGAGATAAACCTGCAATTATATCTGGTGTTCAGCTGTCAATGACTACTTTAAAGAGAATATGTAATCAGAAAATGACCTGTGGTTTAAAGGACAACTGTAGTGGAACACTTTTATATACTCCCGAGCCCGGGCCTCAAAAACAAACAAAATAAACGTATACATACCTTCCTACGAGCCCCCGTTGGTCCGGCACAGGCCTCACGGTCCGGCAGTGCTAACCTCATTCCACTTCCTGGGGACGGGGATGCCGCAGAGCCGTTGGCGTATCACTGGCCGCAGCGATGTCCCGCCCCGGCCGGTGATGGGCTGAGCCCACTGTCATGTAAGGAGCTCTGGCCGGTGTGAGGTGGTTTTTTGGAGCACTGCTCTACGTCCTCAGGGAGGGGAGATGAGGGAGGGGACCTGCCGTGGAGATTTACGTCCTCAGGGAGGGGAGATGAGGGAGGGGACGTGCCGTAGAGATCTGCGTCCAGCCGAGCTCAGAGAGGGGAGATGAGGGAGGGGGCGTGAACCTACTCCCTCCCCTTGCCCCCAGTTCTAGCTTCGGAAATGTTCGGAGAGCTGGGGAGGAGCGGACGCATGGATCTACGGGGGCGCAAAAAACCACCTCACACCAGCTTCTTACATGACAGTGGGCTCAGCCTATCACCGGCCGTGGCGGGACATCGCTGCGGCAGGTGATACGCCGACGGCTCTGCGGCGTCCCCGTCCCCAGGAAGTGGAATGAGGTTAGCGCTGCCGGACCGTGAGGCCTGTGCTGGACCAACGGGGGCTCGTAGGAAGGTATGTATAAGTTTATTTTGTTTGTTTTTGGGGCCCGGGCACGGGAATATATAAAAGTGTTCCACTACAGTTGTCCTTTAAGTCAAGATTTTATGTTAACCACATTTTTTGTGACATTTTTATAATTTTCCATTTAAAGGGGTTATCCGGCCAAATACATTTTCTGCTTTGGGTCCGGTTCAGACATTGTTTATATCTGAACAGTTTCTGTGTTAACTCTTCCTGGGATGGGAAGAGTTAAAGGGGTATTCCAGGCAAAAAGTTTTTTTTATATATCAACTGGCTCCGGAAAGTTAAACAGATTTTTAAATTATTTCTATTAAAAAATCTTAATCCTTCCAATAGTTATTAGCTTCTGAAGTTTTCTGTCTAACTGCTCATTGATGATGTCACGTCCCGGGAGCTGTGCATGATGGGAAAATATCCCCATAGGAGCTGCACAGCTCCCGGAACGTGAGTCATCATAGAGCAGTTAGACAGAAAACAACAACTCAACTTCAGAAGCTAATAACTATTGGAAGGATTAAGATATTTTAATCGAAGTAATTTACAAATCTGTTTAACTTTCCAGATCCAGTTGATATATAAAAAAAAGTTTTGCCCTGGAATACCCCTTTAACCTTCCTGGGAGGATTATATAAGACCTCTTCAGGTGCTGTTCTGGGCTGGTGTTAGACCTGTATTCTGGTAATGTTGGCATTATGTTCACTATGTCTGCCTGTGCACATATCCTGAGTTGTAACCATGGTTATCTGTTCTGTTTGATAGATAGATTTTAGCCTGCTTTGTTTTAGTACATATGTCGGGTTTTAGTATTTTTTGTATGTGTATGTTCGTTCTTCATTTGCTTTGTGTTGCCTTAGTCTGTATTCACACTGTGCATTTTGTCCTTCCTGTTTTGACCTTGTTTTATCCTGCAACTCCGAGGAAAGAATCCTGTTCTGAGCCTTGTGCTTATCCATCTATCTAGTAGTGAGTTAGTCTTGTGTATATACCCGTGTTTGCTTGTATTTAGGATTACCGCTACCTCCTAGGCCAGTATCCTGATCATTCGGTGGAGAGTGCCTGCTGGCTAGGAGCCTACTTGGCTTTGGTATTGCTGTCCCTCCATGCTTGGAGTGGGGTGTCTAGTGTGTTCCTTGTTCTGAGGCCAGTGTGAACAGTGCTCTTGATTTCCTGACCCGTTTAGTGTTCTTACATTCAGTTAACCTGTTCATCCCCTGCATCTCCTGGTTTTGTCTGCTGTAATCTTATCCCCATATCTAGTCTTGTTCATATTATCATATCTGCCACATGTACAGTTGGTTTTTGTTTGACTTGTACGCCCATGCACTTTAGAACCCTGCCCCTTATCCCCTATCCAAAGCACCTGCATTCTAGGAATGGAAGAGCTTTCCGAGACTGGAGACGCAGCCCCGCATAGAATGCGGATGCTACTCTTTGGCCGAATAACCCCTTTAACTATCCATATTTTAAAATTGTCCTGAAATTTTACATTCTGGCAATCTAGAACTCTGTTGGCTTTCTCCGAAGCTTGTTTGGCAGCTTCTCCAGTCCCAATGATGCAAAGCAGGCATAAGAAGAGCAGGCAGAGAGATCCAGGCCCAGTGATACAAGATGGTGTCTACGTGCCTTCCTCGCGGAGTGGCTGTGCTTCTGACAGGCAAACAGAGGCTGCAAAACGTCTGAAGATGCCAGGAGGTCTCCTGTACTGGACTTCCCTGATGCTCGACTGTATCCCATGCAAATAGTCTTTTGTCAAGCTCCAGAGACAGGTATGGAGGACTTGGCTACCTCCTAAGAGGTGGGAGATCATGGTGTCTCTCCTGGGCTCGCCACATGCCGCTGTTCTGGCAGGGGTTCCTCAAAGCAGTGCACCACTCCTGAACCAACCCAAGTAGTGTTTTTTCTTGAAGTACAACGCTACATCATGATCTGCAAATAGTGACAGACCGCATTACTGTTGCTGAGGGTCGCATAAGTGACCTGGAAGATGCTATGGTATCCCTGTCTAGGGGCTCATAACAATATGCTCAGGACATTGAGTTCCTGAAGGTGAAATTGGATAATGTAATGATGTAAGTGTTATTCAGATGTGTTGAGGGCCGCACTTCCACTGAATACATGGACATCTGGCTGAAATATCTGTTGGGCTCTGAAAGTATGACTGACTCTATCTAGTTACATGGTCACCTGTTCTATATGCTGCTATGTTCTATAGTTGCTTCCTGCTATAAGCAGCAGGGCATGCTCTATTCTTAGAATTGTTGCTTACTTTTTTTTCCATTGTTTGTAAGAAAAATTGTGAAAACACCAATAAAAACAATCTGATGAAAAAATATATTCTATCATGTATTAGGTCTCTTTAAGGGCTTGAGCATTGTGAAGAGACACTACATTCAATAGGTGGCATCAGTGAGTCAGCTATCTTTCTGGGAAAGGGCTACTTTGCATATTCTTTTCCCAGTGCAGTATTGCCTATAAGGGTACGTTCACAAGAGCAGATTTTTTTGCGGGTTTTCCGCTGCGTATTTGAAAGTGGGCGGGCTCTTCTCGGCTGTCTCGGTTGCGGAAAATCCGCCGCAGTCCCTACTGACTTCAATGGGGCTTACGGCGGATTTTCCACAGCGTAAATTCTGCAGCGGAAAATCTGCTGCAGACAGCCGAGAAGAGCCCGCCCCCTTTCAAATACGCAGCGGAAAACCTGCAAAAACATCCGCTCGTGTGAACGTACCCTAAGACCAATTTTGGTGTTCTCCTCAAGGTGAATTTGTCTCCTCGGTACAACTTTTTCCAAGGAATCAATGGACATTAACTTGCCACAAATTCTGTGAAAATGAATAATTACTGACAAATAATATGTAGAAATACAGTAATACTATGTGGCTGTATCATGTAGGTTATCGCTCAACTAGTTAGACATTATAACACATTTTAGTTGTTTCATTCCTTGTCCAATTATATGTTAATTTTTGCTATAAGCAACATGGCAATTTTTCTTTTAGACAATGTCATAAATCTCCTTCATTACTTTAAATTAATTAAAAAAAAGCTGAACATTCTGGCCTAATCTTAGAATAGCTCATCAATATTAGATTGGGGGGGGGGGGGTTGACTCCCAACACCCCCACTGATCAGCAGTTCGAAGGGGTCACAGTGCCATAGCCTCTTCCATGTGTTTCTTTACATGTGATCGTCCTTGCATTATTGTACTGTTGTTAGCGGCAGTGCAAAATAATGCAGCACTGCCTCGTTCACTTGAATAGGACAACACTGCATGGCCTTGCAATACAAGATCAAGTTAAAGTGTACCTATCACTTTAAGATATTTTTGACATGTCTTTGAGGTGTCAAAGTATGATCGGTCAGGGTTCGAGTGTTCAGACCTCAAAGAAAAGTGTGATGGAGTGTTCCTCTCCCCGCTCTTTATCTATGCGATCACGACTTATCTATGCGATCTTTATCTATGCGATTACGTCCTATAGACTTGCATTGTCAGGCCATATCAGTCATATGGTTTTATGTCGGGATACAATGTGCTTAGCGACTCTGACCGATCAAAACCTCTGATATGTCTCTAAAATATTTCACAAGTTTTTAAAAACGACAGTGTCTATTTAGAGTAAACTCTTCTGCTAATACCGTTGTTGCCCAGCTTTGTGACATTGACAGCTTAATTTTAGGACAGGCCATCAATATTAGATCCGCAGGGGTCTGACTTCTGGCACCTCTACTAATCAGTCTGTTGAGTGTTTACTACTGCTCATACCTGTACTGTCATATGTTTAATAGTGGCAGCGAAGTAGAGTTTTCCTATCGAAGTGAACGTGGAAATGCTGAAGTACCGTATTTTTCGCCAAATAAGACGCACTTTTTCTTCCCCAAAACTGGGGGGGGGGGGGAAGTTGGTGCGTCTTATACGGCAAATACACATTAAAACCTGTCCTATCGCGGCGGTCCCTGCGGCCATCAACCCGCGGCTAATACAGGACATCACCAATCGCGGTGTTGCCCTGTATTAACCCTTCAGATGCGGCGATCAAAGCTGACCGCCGCGTCTGAAGCAAAAGTGACACTAACCCGGCTGCTCAGTCGGGCTGTTCGGGACCGCCGCAGTGAAATCGCAGCGTCCTGAACAGCTTACAGGACACCGGGAGGGACCTTACCTGCCTCCTCGGTGTATGCTCCGTGCCGGGATCCCCTGCATGGCCGGCGCTCTCCTTCGTCGCCATTACATCATCGTGCACGCCGTCCCGTCATCCAATAGGAGCGGTGTGCGTAGCGACGCGATGGCGGCGACGGAGAGCTAGGATACCCGGCAGCAGAGACGTTCCGGAGCGTCGGGGACACCCAGGGAACACGGCGACAGTGATGGAGGGCGACATCCAGGGCAACGGTGACGGGTACGGAGCGGCAGGGACACGTGAGTATTACCTCCTATACCAGTAGTCTTCAACCTGCGGACCTCCAGATGTTGCAAAACTACATCTCCTGGCATGCCCGGACAGACAACGGCTGTCCGGGCTTGCTGGGAGTTGTAGTTTTGCAACATCTGGAGGTCCGCAGATTGAAGGTTAAGAATCTTTTATTTTTTTTATTTTCACCCTTTAAAATTGGGTGCGTCTTATATGCCGGAGCATCTTATATGGCAAAAAATACCTTTTACTGCTGCTACAAACAGTAGGCAGGATAAGAAGTACGGTAAACACTGAATAGGCTACAGCTCTCATACCATTGCCCCTTTAAACAGTCCAACACTGGCACCCCTATCGATCCCTTATATAAAGATAGGCCATCACCTTTAGAAAGCTGGACAATCCCTTTACAAACTCAAAACCAGATTTTTTACTTTTAATTTACACCAAACACCCAAAAAATTTAATATGTGGCTATGTTCACATCTAAACAATTTAGGACAGAATGTTTACGGTAAACGTCAGTATACTGGCAGAAGTATATACACTTAGAAATAAAGTCTTAATAGTTGCTATTAGACTGTGTTAGGTCCAATAAACAAAAAACCAAAAAATAGAAAACTAAAATGTACCCGGTCATGACTGAGTCGAACAAATGAAAAGAAATTATTTGAATTCATTACTGAAGTTTTTCAGATCTAGTAGAGGAAAAAAATTGTCGTGGAACATTTTTTTTCCATTTCCACCATAAATGTTCAATAAGGTTGAGATCCGGACTGCTTCCTAAAGAAAAGCTGTATCCCTCTTAGTTCTGTCCAAAGATGCATTATTATCCTGAAAAATGACTTTATTATCAGCAAAACTGTTTTCTATTACTGAAATGAGAAAAGTGCCCAGGATCTCTATGTCTACCTGCACAATGACTGGTGAGGTAATGATCACCAATGATCACCAATGATCCTTTACCAGACATGGAACATCAGATCATAAATTATGGGAATGTAACTGATTTTTTCAGGTGTCATCTTTATATGTTTCATAAGAACGACACAAGACAAAAGTTTCAGCTGTGGTGTCCCGGTACGGTATTGAATACCGTACCTTGTATGGTGGTCCCCAAAGTCAGAGTTACTACGTTCAGGTAGGGTCCCCCAGGTGGGACAGCCCCTAGTCGCCTCCTCCTTCTCTAATTTCTTAATGCTATTATGTATATATTTAATAATGTGTATACTTAATATAGTGTATATTAGTCTATTTACCTTGTTAGCGTCGCAGGACCTTCGATCATGTGACCATGTTAATTCCTCTATGGTATGTTGGAGGACCTTTGGAGGTCCTTGGGTCACATGTTTACCCATAACTCTCTGTACAGAAGATTGACAGTTGTATGGACCAGTGAGCTCATGTCCAGCCCTTGCGCATATATAAGGGAGCTGTAGCCAATTATCTGTCTCTTGGGTTGCTGCTCTCGTGGATGCCGGAATAGCAGGACGGATCTGCGCAACTTTCAAAGAAAAGCTAGGCTAGAAGTCTGCCGGCCTCAGCATAAAACTAAACCGTGAGTTAAAATATCAATCCCCGCTAAAGCTAGTGTGATTACTGGAACCAATCTAAACCCCTAAATCCAGTGGATCACCGCAACAATTATCTTCCTAAGCTCATTAGACTCACGAGGTCCCAACCACTTGTCACGCTCTAATAGACTACGTTATATGGACTGTTCATGTTCATTATTGCCTAAAATCTTCAGTAAAAGTTCCGACAAGTTTCTGCAACTCTCCGGTTGTGGACAATCAATTATTTCCTATCTCCCTATCGCTTTTGGGAAGGGTGGCGGTAGGACAAGCATACAGAGAATAGCCCTCACCCTAGCGTCACGAATAGAAAGGGTTAAGCAAGAACCCTTAGTAATCGCACAGCTACACTCCCATATACCCTACTCCCCCAGGCTATCACACAGCATCATCTCCTTGGCCATTACAGATTGGTGAGTGATCCATGAATATCACTGTCATCCAATCCTCCACACTACATCATTCATTCAACCTCCATATCCTTGTTTTCTTCTTTAGATTTAAGTGCTTTTTTTTTTGCCCTTTTTACATGTAAATCTCATTTTATTCAGCAGATTTTTTGGAGTTCTGTCACAAACGATGACTTTTTTTTTGGGACATTTTCTATTTTCTAGGTATATTGCTTTCAGATTTCAATCCTGCCGTTTTAATGCCTTCCTTCGTCTACCTGTACGTTTTATTTTTATAAGCTTCCCATTTTCTGATTTACACTTTTAGACTTCAGCTGGGAAATGTTTTAGAAATTCAAAAGATATATTTCCGTAATTTTTTTTTTAAAAAAACACGAATCACTTATTCTAATTAATTTCATTTCTATGAGGGATGTTTCGTTAAACCAGAATGTTAAGCTATTAAACATTGTTTTGTATCATATTTGTGATTTGCTACAAAGTAGGGTAATTCCATTATCTCTGCCTGGGGTTGTACTCTGAGTTGATGGTCAGACAAGGTTGGCTGGGAACTAGTAAAGATAAAAACATAAGAAGCAAAAGAGGCAATCTAAACTGGCATTAAGGTGAATCAGTGGAATCAGGTAATAAAACTACATAAAAACAGTCAAAGGTGATGAAGCTTAATGACTCAATACAAATGAATAACTAAACCTGACCTGTAGGTGCATTTAATGGGAAAGTACTGTTTAAAAAAAAATTCTGACATGTGTTCTGTCTTCCTCAGAGAGAGGGTTATCCAGGAAAAAACTTTTTCTTATAGATCAACTGGCTCCAGAAAGTTAAACAGATTTGTAAATTACTTCTATTAAAAAATCTTAATCCTTTCAGTACTTATGAGCTTCTGAAGTTAAGGTTGTTCTTTTCTGTCTAAGCTCTCTATGATGACACGGGTCTGGGGAACCGCCCAGTTTAGAAGAGGCTTGCTATGGGGATTTGCTTCTAAACTGGGCGGTTCCCGAGACACTTGTCATCAGAGAGGACTTAAACAGAAAAGAACAACCTTAACTTCAGAAGCTCATAAGCACTGAAAGGATTAAAAAATTATAGCCACTCACTGTGCTGGCACACCTACTCTGCAAGTGCTGACTGGATCCTTTGTGTTAGAAATGCAGTGAACCCAACCAGTGGGCCGGCGCTAGCACAGGGATTGGGTGCCATCTTGGATTCTGAGCTCCGGGATGCACCTCCATGCCGCTCTTTTCAGCAACTCACAGGTAGTGTTACAGTTCTGACAGCCCTACCCAGGCACCCTGACCCCCCCCCCAAGGTAAGAAGCTCGGTGCTATAGAGGTGAAAGAGGTTGACTATTATCTAACCTGGCCTTAAAGGGGTACTCCGGTGAAAACCTTTTTTCTTTTAAATCAACTGGTGGCAGAAAGTTAAACAGATTTGTAAATTACTTGTATTAAAAAAATCTTAATCCTTCCTGTACTTATTAGCTGCTGAATACTACACTGGAAATTCTTTTCCATTTGCAACACAGAGCTCCCTGCTGACATCATGAGCACAGTGCTCTCTGCTGACATCTCTGTCCTTTTTAGGAACTGTCCAGAGTAAAAGGAAATCCCCATAGCAAACATATGCTGTTCTGGACAGTTCCTAAAATGGACAGAGATGTCAGCAGAGAGCACTGTGCTCATGATGTCAGCAGGGAGCTCTGTGTTCCAAAAAGAAAAGAATTTCTGTTGTAGTATTCAGCAGCTAATAAGTACAGGAAGGATTAAGATTTTTTAATAGAAGTCATTTACAAATCTGTTTAACTTTCTGGCACCAGTTGATTAAAAAAAGAAAAAAAAGTTTTTCACCGGAGGACCCCTTTAATGCCAGCCAACAAACCTTTCTGCTGCTTGACTTGAGTGTGGGATATACTGATATGCTACAATATGCTGATAGAGCGTTGCTGTAATACAGTTGTGTTTTACTACCCTGTGTCTTTGCTTCGGTGTCTCTTTCAGTTCCAGAGCATCCCTAGGGAAAACTACTGCAGGTACAGAAACGGGAGATTGTCCTAAACGCTATCCAGGTAGTTAGGATTTTTTTCTGATGGACATCAACCTAGTTCTGTCTACAACTGGGTCAGAACTATATATATATTCCCAGCTGTCATTTTAACATTGATTTCAACTGAAATAAATATAAATGGGTGACCTTCTGTATGTATGAACCTTTTTCTTGCTGACAATATGTAAGGTTGGCTGTGAACATAAGCGTTTCTCCAATTCCTGTATAAACCAAGTATTTTGCATTAAATTGCAATTTATTTTTTCTAGATTTTGTCACAAGCTTTTCTAGAATACCAGAAAAATGTTTTACAACAAGGTGGTTAATTTCTATGCATACAGTACAAAGCAATAAGGGGGACAGCACCAGCTGAAGACCCTCGCTTCAAGTGCAGATCTCCTGATGATGAGCTGTTATAGAGGGAGGATACTTACATAGGACTGCCCTTTATCGGCTCATGTTTATCGACTCCCATTCTGCCAGACTTAATGGGGGGGGAGATTTACTATCATTGTCTATTCTCCGCAGTACTTTAGAGGAGAAAAGTCTCTGAGCATGAGTCTATTGTCCGTAAGTCTCGCGCAGATCGCGCTTCTTCCGGCCTCGTACGAGGCCGGAAGAAGCGCGATCTGCGCGAAACTTTGCCGGCAGTCGCCTCCACTCTGAGCGCCCTGCTGTCAGTCTGAAGTCGGATCTGTCCGAGATGCCATAGAAGTCGGTCTGCTGTTTCCTCGCGGTGAGTACGGGTACCTTTTTGTCTTTCTATGCTGGACATTATTGCCTATTCTCCACAGCACTTGAAGTGAGGGTCGCATAAAAGTCGCAGAGCCTGAGACAAATATATCAAAAGTTGCACGTAGTACAGTTATTTATTATCACAGAATTCCCGCCACACAGAAGGTATACTGTAAAGTGAATATCTTGTATGTGTTCTGTGAGGTGCTGGTTTTACTTGCTTTCGTGCTTAGGTTCTGATATCTGTACAATAAATTCAACCTCTCCAAAAGAGGACATAGCCTTAGGCACAGTCAGGCACAGCAAAGTGTCATGGAATTCAAAAGGGGGAGATTGCTGACAACATGTGTAGAGGAAGAGTGGTGCAGTGACCATAGCAACCAATCAGATTGCTTTTTCAATTTTTTGCAGGTCTCAACAAAATATAAAAACATTAAAGAAGGAATCTAATTGGTTTCCATGGGAAACTGCACCATACTTTCACTACACATATTTTGAGAATTCTCCAAAGAGATTAACCCTTTAAGGACGCAGGGTTTTTCAGTTTTAACATTTTCGTTTTTTCCTCCTTACCTTTTAAAAATCCTAACCCTTTCAATTTTCCAGCTAAAAATCCATATTATGGCTTATTTTTTGCATCACCAATTCTAATTTGCAGTGACATTAGTCATTTTACCCAAAAATCCACAGCAAAACTACAAAATCGAAGAAAAAACGCACTTTTGTAACTTTTGGGGGCTTCCGTTTCTACGCAGTGCATATTTTGGTAAAAATGACACCTTATCATTATTCTGTAGGTCCATACGGTTAAAATGATCCCTACTTATATAGGTTTGATTTTATCATAACTACATGCAGGAAAATGTATACGTTTAAAATGTCCTCTTCTGACCCCTATAACTTTTTTATCTTTCCACATACAGGGCAGTACTTTTTGCGCCGTGATCTGAAGTTTTTATCGGTACCATTTTTGTTTTAATCTGACTTTTTGATCACTTTTTATTCATTTTTTAATGGTATAAAAAGTGACCAAAAATACACTTTTTTGGATTTTGGATTTTTTTTTTACGTGTACGCCATTGACCATGTGGTTTAATTAACAATATATTTTTAGGTCCCTCCCGGCATCCTGTAAGCTGTTTCGGATGCCGCGATTTCACCGCGTCGGTCCCAAACGGCCCAACTGAGCAGCCGGGAGCTTTGATCGCCGCGTCTGAAGGTTTAATACAGGGCATCACCGTGATCGGTGATGTCCTGTATTAGCCGCGTGACCCCGCGGCATATCGCGGGAACCGGCGGAGGACGTAAGTATACGTCCTTTGACGTTAAGGAGTTAAATTGCACCATGTGCATGGCATAAATTTATATGCTTTCTTCGAATCAGCTGCAAAAGTAAAATTGGAGCACTAAAATATAGAAAACCAAAACAAAAAATGATCATCAGACATCCACAAGGATAACGAAAATGACCAAAATTTTAAAATTAGGGATCATTGGGATTAAACTGTATTATTTTAGAGTTTTAAATATTATTACATTAGATTACCCTTCAGATTCAAGCTAAAATGTCCTTTGAAATGTAAACTGCACTGTGTCGCCTTGCATGTCTCAAAAAAATTGCTAAAAGGCTTCGTAATAACTATTTAGATTTACGCCAGGTCTGACATGGTCTGACATTTTGGCGTATTTTCTGTTGATGAGACTTTTTTGAGACTTTTCAATAAAAGTCTCAGTTGATAAATTACTGCCCACTGCAATTTATGCTCTATTGTAGACCACTATGCTATTTCTGCAGAGAAAGGCTCTAAAGCAAAAGTCTCACAAAAGTCTCAACTAAAAAGACTGACGGGGACATTTATCATCGTTGCTTTGATAAGCGAGTTCTGTAGTACCGTATTTTTCGCCGTATAAGACGCACTTTTTCTGGGGGGAAAAAGTTGGTGCGTCTTATACGGCGAATACACACACCTATCGCGGCGGTCCCTGCGGCCATCAACGGCTGGGACCCGCGGCTAATACAGGACATCACCGATCGCGGTGATGCCCTGTATTAACCCTTCAGACGCAGCGATCAAAGCTGACCGCCGCGTCTGAAGGGAAAGTGACACTAACCCGGCTGCTCAGTCGGGCTGTTCGGGACCGGCGTGGTGAAATCGCGGCGTCCCGAACAGCTTACAGGACACCGGGAGGGACCTTACCTGCCTCCTTGGTGTCTGCTCCGTGCCGGGATCCCCTGCATGGCCGGCGCTCTCCTTCGACATCATCACGTCGTCGCGCACGGCGTCCTGTCATCCAATAGGAGCGGCGTGCGTAGCGACGTGATGACGCCAACGGAGAGCGTGGATCCCGGGGAAGAAGACGTCCGGAGCGTTGGGGACACCACAGGGACGCAGTGACAGCGGTGGAGCGACATCCAGGGCAGCGGTTACGAGCGGTGACGGGTCCGGAGGGGCGGGGACACGTGAGTATTACCTCCTATACTAGCGGTTTTCAACCTGCGGACCTCCAGCCAACGGCTGTCCGGGCATGCTGGGAGTTGTAGTTTTGCAACATCTGGAGGTCCGCAGGTTGAAGATCACTGTTGGGTTCAGAATCTTTTTTTTTTCTAGATTTTGCACCTTTAACCCCTTAAGGACCGAGCCCTTTTTCACCTTAAGGACCAGAGCATTTTTTGCAATTCTGACCACTGTCACTTTAAACATTAATAACTCTGGAATGCTTTTAGTTATCATTCTGATTCTGAGATTGTTTTTTCGTGACATATTCTACTTTAACTTAGTGGTAAAATTTTGAGGTATCTTGCATCCTTTCTTGGTGAAAAATCCCCAAATTTGATGAAAAAAATGAAAATTTAGCATTTTTCTAACTTTGAAGCTCTCTGCTTGTAAGGAAAATGGATATTCAAAATAATTTTTTTTGGGTTCACATATACAATATGTCTACTTTATGTTTGCATCATAAAATTTATGAGTTTTTACTTTTGGAAGACACCAGAGGGCTTCAAAGTTCAGCAGCAATTTTACAATTTTTCACAAAATTTTCAAACTCGCTATTTTTCATGGACCAGTTCAGGTTTGAAGTGGATTTGAAGGGTCTTCATATTAGAAATACCCCATAAAAGACCCCATTATAAAAACTACAACCCCCAAAGTATTCAAAATGATATTCAATAAGTGTATTAACCCTTTAGGTGTTTCACAGGAATAGCAGCAAAGTGAAGGAGAAAATTCAAAATCTTCATTTTTTACATTCGCATGTTCTTGTAGACCCAATTTTTGAATTTTTGCAAGGGATAAAAAGGAGAAAATTTTTACTTGTATTTGAAACCCAATTTCTCTCGAGTAAGGACATACCTCATATGTCTATGTAAATTGTTCTGTGGGCGCAGTAGAGGGCTCAGAAGGGAAGGAGCGACAAATGGTTTTTGGGGGGCATGTCACCTTTAGGAAGCCCCTATGGTGCCAGGACAGCAAAAAAAAAAAACATGGCATACCATTTTGGAAACTAGACCCCTCGGGGAACGTAACAAGGGGTAAAGTGAACCTTAATACCCTACAGGTGTTTCACGACTTTTGCATATGTAAAAAAAATAATTTTTTTTTACCTAAAATGCTTGGTTTCCCAAAAATTTTACATTTTCAAAAAGGGTAATAGCAGAAAATCCCCCCCAAAATTTGAAACCCAATTTCTCCCTATTCAGAAAACACCCCATATGGGGGTGAAAAGTGCTTTGCTGGCGCACTACAGGTCTCAGAAGAGAAGGAGTCACATTTGGCTTTTTGAAAGCAAATTTTGCTCTGGGGGCATGCCGCATTTAGGAAGCCCCTATGGTGCCAGGACAGCAAAAAAACCAAACAGGGCATACCATTTTGGAAACTAGACCCCTCGGGGAACGTAACAAGGGGTAATGTGAACCTTAATACCCTACAGGTGTTTCACGACTTTTGCATATGTGAAAAAAAATTTTTTTTTTTTACCTAAAATGCTTGGTTTCCCAAAATTTTTACATTTTTAAAAAGGGTAATAGCAGAAAACACCCCCCAAAATTTTAAGCCCAATTTCTCCCGATTCAGAAAACACCCCATATGGGGGTGAAAAGTGCTCTGCTGGCGCACTACAGGTCTCAGAAGAGAAGGAGTCACATTTGGCTTTTTGAAAGCAAATTTTGCTCTGGGGGCATGCCGCATTTAGGAAGCCCCTATGGTGCCAGAACAGCAAAAAAAAAAAACACATGGCATACCATTTTGGAAACTAGACCCCTCGGGGAACGTAACAAGGGGTAAAGTGAACCTTAATACCCTACAGGTGTTTCACGACTTTTGCATATGTGAAATTTTTTTTTTTTTTTACCTAAAATGCTTGGTTTCCCAAAATTTTTACATTTTTAAAAAGGGTAATAGCAGAAGACTCCCCCCAAAATTTGAAGCCCAATTTCTCCCGATTCAGAAAACACCCCATATGGGGGTGAAAAGTGCTCTGCTGGCGCACTACAGGTCTCAGAAGAGAAGGAGTCACATTTGGCTTTTTGAAAGCAAATTTTGCTCTGGGGGCATGCCGCATTTCGGAAGCCCCTATGGTGCCAGGACAGCAAAAAAAAAACCACATGGCATACCATTTTGGAAACTAGACCCCTCGGGGAACGTAACAAGGGGTTAAGTGAACCTTTATACCCCACAGGTGTTTCATGACTTTTGTATATGTAAAAAAAAAAAATTATTTTTTTACATAAAATGCTTGTTTTCCCAAAAAATTTACATTTTTAAAAAGGGTAATAGCAGAAAATCACCCCCAAAATTTGAAGCCCAATTTCTCCCGAGTACGGCAAGACCCTTAACTGTTGCCTTGAAATACGACAGGGCTCCAAAGTGAGAGCGCCATGTGCATTTGAGGCCCAAATTAGGGACTTGCATAGGGGTGGACATAGGGGTATTCTACGCCAGTGATTCCCAAACAGGGTGCCTCCAGCTGTTGTAAAACTCCCAGCATGCCTAGACAGCCAGTGGCTATCTGGCAATACTGGGAGTAGTTGTTTTGCAACAGCTGGAGGCTCCGTTCTGGAAACAGTGGCGTACCAGACGTTTTTCATTTTTATTGGGGAGGGGGGCTGTGTAGGGGTATGTGTATATGTAGTGTTTTTTACTTTTTATTTTGTGTTAGTGTAGTGTTTTTAGGGTACAGTCGCACGGGCGGGGGTTCACAGTAGTTTCTCGCTGGCAGCTTGAGCTGCAGCAGAAAATTTGCCGCAGCTCAAACTTGCAGCCGGATACTTACTGTAATCCTCCGCCCATGTGAGTGTACCCTGTACATTCACATTGGGGGGGGGGGGGGAAAGAAACATCCAGCTGTTGCAAAACTACAACTCCCAGCATGTACGGTCTATCAGTGGGTGATGGGAGTTGTAGTTTTGCAACCGCTGGAGGCTCCGTTTTGGAAACAGTGGCGTACCAGACGTTTTTCATTTTTATTGGGGAGGGGGGCTGTGTAGGGGTATGTGTATATGTAGTGTTTTTTACTTTTTATTTTATTTTGTGTTAGTGCAGTGTAGTGTTTTTAGGGTACAGTCGCAGGGGCGGAGGGTTCACAGTAGTTTCTCGCTGGCAGTTTGAGCAGCGGCAGAAAATTTGCCGCAACTCAAACTTGCAGCCGGATACTTACTGTAATCCTCCGCCCATGTGAGTGTACCCTGTACGTTCACATGGGGGGGAAATACCTCCATCTGTTGCAAAACTACAACTCCCAGCATGTACGGTCTATCAGTGCATGCTGGGAGTTGTAGTTTTGCTACAGCTGGAGACACACAGGTTGTGAAACACCGAGTTTGGTAACAAACTCAGTGTTTTGCAACCAGTGTGCCTTCAGCTGTTGCAAAAGCTACAACCCCCAGCATGTACAGACAGCGGAAGGGCATGCTGGGTCTTGTAGTTATGCAACAGCCGGAGGCATACTACATTGGCTGGGGATGCTGGGGATTATAGTTATGCAACAGCTGGAGACACACTGGTTTGCTACTTAACTCAGTGTGCCTTCAGCTGTTGCAAAACTACAACTCTCAGCAGTCACCGACAGCCAACGGGCATGCTGGGAGTTGTAGTTATGCAACCACCAGATGCACCACTACAACTCCCAGCATGCACTTTAGCTGATTGTGCAAGCTGGGAGTTGTAGTTATACAACAGCTGAAGGTACACTTTTCCATAGAAAGAATGTGCCTCCAGCTGTTGCAAAACTACAAGTCCCAGCATGCCCATAAGGGCATGCTGGGAGTTGTGGTGGTCTGCCTCCTGCTGTTGCATAACTACAGCTCCCAGCATGCCCTTTTTGCATGCTGGGAGCTGTTGCTAAGCAACAGCAGGAGGCTGTCACTCACCTCCTGCTGCTGCTCCACGATGCCGCCGCACAGGTCAGTCCCTCGCCGCCACCGTCGCTCCTGGGGCTCCGATCCCAACAGGGACGCCGGGGATCGGGGTCCCCAGCACCGGGGGTCGTCTTCCCGCACCCGCTCACGTCCTCCGGAAGAGGGGCGGAGCGGGTTGCGGGAGTGACACCCGCAGCAGGCGCCCTGATTGGTCGGCCGGGAATCCGGCCGACGAATCAGGGCGATCGTGAGGTGGCACCAGTGCCACCTCACCCCTGCTGGCTCTGGCTGTTCGGGGCCGTCTCTGACGGCCCTGATCAGCCAGTAATTCCGGGTCATCGGGTCACTGGAGACCCGATTGACCCGGAATCCGCCGCAGATCGCTGGACTGAATTGTCCAGCGATCTGCGGCAATCGCCGACATGGGGGGACATAATGACCCCCCTGGGCGATATGCCGGGATGCCTGCTGAACGATTTCAGCAGGCATCCGGCTCCGGCTCCCCTCCGGCTAGCGGCGGGGGCCGGAAATGCTCAGGGCGTATCCATACGCCCTCGGTCCTTAAGGACTTGGAAACGGGGGTGTATGGATACGCCCTATGTCCTTAAGGGGTTAAAATTGGGTGCGTCTTATATGCCGGTGCGTCCTATAGGGCGAAAAATACAGTAATTTTTTTCTTGCTTTGGTTTTGCTTATGTATGACGTATTTATTATACTTTCACAGGGGGTTGATACATTTGGATTACATAGGCAAAAAAAGGCAATAAATTACTTTAGAATGCAATTTTCTTTTAGCACACATAAGCAAAAACCAATAAATAACTTCAGAATACCACTGGGAAACACCACCTCCTCTCCTCTTTGTTTATGAAAAGTTTTCACCACTTTTTTTTTCCCTTAGGCTAAGTTTCCACTTGTTTTTTTTTGTGGCAGTTTTTGGAATACTGCCACTGCAGTTTTTGAGCCAAAGTCAGAAGTGGATCCATAAGGGAGAAGAGGTATAAGTCCTTCCTTTATATGTCCTATTCCTTTTGAGTACACTTCTAGCTTTGGCTCAAAAACTGCAGTGGCAGTATTCCAAAAACTGCCAGAAAAAAAACCAAGTGGAAACTTAGCCTAAATGTACTAATCTATTGTTACGCCGAGCGCTCCGGGTCCCTGCTCCTCCCCGGAGCGCTCGCGGTGTTCTCCTCTCTGCAGCGCCCCGGTCAGACCCGCTGACCAGGAGCGCTGCACTGACACTGCCGGCGGGGATGCGATTCGCATAGCGGGACGCGCCCGCTCGCGGATTGCATCCCAATCTACTTACTTGTCCCGGTCCCCGGCTGTCACGTCCTGGTGCGCGCGGCTACGCTCTCTAGGGCGCACGTGCCAGCTCTCTAACATTTAAAGGGCCAGTGCACCGCTAATTGGTGCCTGGCCCAATCAGTGTAATTAGCTCACATGCTCCAGGCCTATATAACCTCACTTCCCCTTCCCAGTATTGCCGGATCTTGTTGCCTTGTGCCTAGTGAAAGCGTTCCTGTGATTGCCTTACCAGTGTTTCCAGACCTTCTGCCGTTCCATTGACTACGAACCTTGCCGCCTGCCTTGACCTTCTGCTACGTCTGACCTCGCCTCTGTCTATTCCTCCTGTCCCACGCCACTCTCAGCAGTCAGCGATGTTGAGCCGTTACCGGTGGATACGACCTGGTTGCTACCGCTGCAGCAAGACCATCCCGCTTTGCGGCTGGCTCTGGTGAATACCAGTAGCAACTTAGAACCGGTCCACCGGTACGGTCCACGCCAATCCCTCGCTGGCACAGAGGATCCACTTCCAGCCTGCCGAATCATAACAACTATTTTTTGTGTTTTTTTTTTCTCATTTCAGATTCGTGTATGCAGAGGATTTATTTTTCCTCAGTGGATTACATAGATGACCAGTGTTTTTTTTTAGTTAATAAAATGCTTAAAGAGGGCTTGTTTATTGGATATTTGAATATATTTTTTTTAAATGTGTTATGTTTTAAATTAAACTTACTTTACAGGCTTAGTAGTGGAAGCCATCTTATAGACAGAATCCATTACTAAGCAGGGGCTCAAAATCAGTTAGCACTAAACCCCAATTATTACCCTGTTACCCACTGCCACAGGGGTGCTGGGAAGAGCCAATACCAATAGGCCCGGAGTGTCAAAAATGGCACTCCTGGGCCTAGGCGGTAACAGGCTGGCGTTATTTAGGCTGGGGAGGGCCAGTAACAATGGTCTTCGCACACCCTGGTAACGTCAGGCTGTTGCTGTCTTGTTGAATTGGAGAATTTTCATTGGAGAATGAAAATATAGGGAACCCCACACGTCTTTAGGAGATAATAAAAAAATTAAACAAAAAAACGCATAGGGTTCCCCGTATTTTCATTCTCAGCACTATACAAACAAGAAGCAACAGCCTGACGATACCAGGGTGGGTGAGGACCATTGTTACTGGCCCTCCTCAACCTAAATAACACCAGCCTGTTACCGCCTAGGCCCAGGAGCACCATATTTGATGCTCAGGGCCTGTTGGTAGTGGCTCTTCCCAGCACCCCTGTGGCTGTTATTAAGGCTAACTCTAAGCCCCAGCTTAGTAATGGAATCTGTCTATAAGACGGCTTCCACTACTAAGCCTGTAAAGTAAATAAAAAAAATGTAAATAAATAAAAAACATGTTTAAAAAACTTTTATTCCAAGAAACACTCCCCCACAAGCCCTCATTAACCATTTTATTAATATTTATATCTCTCCCCCGCCGCTCATCTCCCCCCCCCCGGCCGCCGCCGCTCATCTCCCCACCGCCGCTCATCTCCCCCCCGCCGCACGCTCATCTCCCCCCCGCCGCACGCTCATCTCCCCCCCACCGACGCTCATCTCCCCCCTGCCGCCGACACTCATCTCCCCCAGCCGCCAATGCTCATCTCCCCCAGCCGCCATTCATCTCTCATCAGCCGCCAAAACAAATGTATCCCAGTCCATACAAATAGATAATGATTGCATGCAATCATTATCTATTTTTATGGACTGGGATACATTTGTATTGTGAACGACAAGAACATTATTCCGAACCATCAAATGCCGGACTATTGAACGCATAAGTGAAATTCACAGTTTAAAGTGCGGGACTATACTACTGTTCCACAAGGGCCCTGTGGGAACAGGTTTATGATACTATCATTATTACATTGAATTTGCATATTTTATTGGTTTATGTATTTTAATACATTTTGCAATCCTTTATCATAAAAATGAAGCACGATCCTCTCCTTTTTTATATAATATTATATATTGCCATCATGTATCAAGTTATCTGATACTAGCTTTGAGGTGATGATTTATATTTTTTCTTCTTTTTGGTAAATCTGTCACACCTGGGTGTGGGTGAAAATCATTATACCTCGGCTATTTGTGAGCTGAACTTTTCTTTATATTTCTTTTATAGTTTGATAAATCTCCCTTAATATGTCAGTGTATGACAAGTTTGGCCATTCTTCATGAATGGCCACAATGTAATGCTACATTTTCCCTTCCCATGGAACAACCCAGTACAAAAACTCTAAATTCTTGGCCACTTGGTGTCTCACTTCTTTGCAATCTGTTGTGCACTGCATGTTGTTAGGGAAAATCCATCTCTACCATCTGAGAGACCACAACAGAACATACCGTAGTCAATTTGGGGAGGTCTTAGCATTTGCTACGTGCAATCTGTCAGCCTGTCTGCCTCCACCAGGGGCACCAAACTGTCCCTGAAAGGTAAATCTAGGCTTCCCTCAAATACTTGTCCATCGCTGGCCAGCTATCCCTTGGGTTCTTCCACTGTATGCACACAGTGCTGCCTCCTGAATATAATCTTCTCCTACCTTAACCCCTTAAGGACTCAGGGTTTTTCCGTTTTTGCACTTTCGTTTTTTCCTCCTTACCTTTTAAAAATCATAACCCTTTCAATTTTCCACCTAAAAATCCATATTATGGCTTATTTTTTGCGTCGCCAATTCTACTTTGCAGTGACATTAGTCATTTTACCCAAAAATGCACGGCGAAACGGAAAAAAAAATCATTGTGCGACAAAATCGAAAAAAAACCGCCATTTTGTAACTTTTGGGGGCTTTCGTTTCTACGCAGTGCATATTTCGGTAAAAATTACACCTTATCATTATTCTGTAGGTCCATACGGTTAAAATGATTCCCTACTTATATAGGTTTGATTTTGTCGCACTTCTGGAAAAAATCATAACTACATGCAGGAAAATTTATACGTTTAAAAATGTCATCTTCTGACCCCTATAACTTTTTTATTTTTCCACGTATGGGGTGGTATGAGGACTCATTTTTTGCGCCGTGATCTGAAGTTTTTATCGGTATGATTTTTGTTTTGATCGGACTTTTTGATCACTTTTTATTCATTTTTTAATGATATAAAAAGTGACCAAAATACGCTTTTTTGGACTTTGGAATTTTTTTGCGCGTACGCCATTGACCGTACGGCTTAATTAATGATATATTTTTATAGTTCGGACATTTACGCACGCGGCGATACCACATATGTTTATTTTTTATTTTTTTTACACTGTTTTATTTTTTTTATGGGAAAAGGGGGGTGATTCAAACTTTTATTAGGGAAGGGGTTAAATGACCTTTATTAACACTTTTTTTTTACTTTTTTTTTGCAGTGTTATAGGTCCCATAGGGACCTATAACACTGCACACACTGATCTCTAATGCTGATCACTGGCGTGCATTAACACGCCTGTGATCAGCATTATCGGCGCTTGACTGCTCCTGCCTGGATCTCAGGCACGGAGCAGTCATTCGTCGATCGGACACCGGGGAGGCAGGTAAGAGCCCTCCCGGTGTCCGATCAGCTGTTCGGGACGCCGCGATTTCACCGCGGCGGTCCCGAACAGCCCGACTGAGCAGCCGGGTCACTTTCACTTTCACTTTAGAAGCGGCGGTCAGCTTTGACCGCCGCTTCTAAAGGGTTAATACCGCACATCGCCGCGATCGGCGATGTGTGGTATTAGCCGCGGGTCCCGGCCGTTGATTAGCGCCGGGACCCACGCGATATGATGCGGGATCGCGGCGCGATCCCGCTTCATATCGCGGGAGCCGGCGCAGGACGTAAATATACGTCCTGCGTCGTTAAGGGGTTAAAGTGGTACTCCAGTGCAAAACATTTTTTTTTTTTTAAATCAACTGGTGCCAGAAAGAAAAAGAGATTGGTAAATTACTTCAATAAAAATATTCTTTACCCTTCCAGTACTTTTTAGCAGCTGTATGCTACATAGGAAATTCTTTTCTTTTTGAATTACTTTTTTGTCTTGTCCACAGTGCTCTCTGCTGACACCTGATGCCTGTATTAGGAACTGTCCAGAGCAGGATAGGTTTGCTATGGGAATTTTCTCCTGCTCTGTACGGTTCCTGATACGGGCATCAGGTGTCAGCAGAGAGCACTGTGTACAAGACATCAAATAAATTCAAAAAGAAAAGAACTTCCTCTGTAGCATACAGCTGCTAAAAAATACTGGAAGGGTAAAGATATTTTAATAGAAGTAATTTACAAATCTGTTTAACTTTCTGGCACCAGTTGATTTAAAAAAAATCTTTTCCACCGGAGTACCCCTTTAAGATTGTCATCGCCATTATCATCCTAATCAGCAGCAGCAGACGTTAAGTCCTTAGTGTAAACCCATCCTTGTTATGATGCTACAGTTTATTTTAATTCTGCTCACACAACATCTTGCAAAACCAGTGCACCAGTAACCTGGTCTCTCTCTATGGGCCATCTATAGCAGTGTACTTTAACCCCTTATGACCCTAAGGACAGGAGCATTTTTTTTTTCAAATCTGACCTCTATCACTTTATGCATTAATAACTCTGGAATGCTTTTACTTATAAATTTGATTCCGAGAATGTTTTTTCGTGACATATACTACTTTATGTTAGTGGTAAATTTTCATCGATACTTGCATCACTTCTTGGTGAAAAAATCCAAAATTTCAGGAAAAATTTTAAAATTTTGAATTTTTCTAACTGTGAAGCACTCTGTTTGTAAGGAAAATAGACATACCAAATAAATTACATATTGATTCACATAAACAATATGTCTACTTTATGTTGGCATCATAAAGTTGACAATTTTTTACTTTTTGAAGACATCATAGGGCTTCAAAGCATAGCAGCAATTTTCCAATTTTTCACAAAAAATTTCAAAATCAGACTTTTTCAGGGACCAGTTAAGTTTTGAAGTGAATATGAGGGTCTTTATGTTGGAAATCCCCTATAATGGACCCCATTATGAAAACTGCACCCCTTAACGTATTCAAAATGACATTCAAAAAGTCTGTTTACCCTTTAGGTGTTTCACAGGAATAGCAGCAAAATGGAGGAGAAAAATCAAAATCTCCATTTTTTTACACTAACATGTTATTGTAGCCACATTTTTTTCATTTTGACATTTTCTTTCGAGTAAGGAAATACCTCATATGTGGATGTAAAGTGTTCTGTAGGTGCACTTGAGGGCTCAGAAGGGAAGGAGCAACATTGGCATTTTGGAGAGCAAATTTTGCTGAAATGGTTTTTGGGGGGCATGTCGCATTTAGGAAGCCCCCATGATGCCAGAACAGTCAAACCCCCCCCCCCCAGATGGCATACTATTTTGGAAATTACACCCCTCAAGGAATGCAACAAGGGGTACAGTGAGCCTTAACACCCCACAGGTGATTGACAAACTGTCGTTAAAGTGGGACGTGAAAATGAAAAATTTGATTTTTAACACTAAAATGCTGATGTTACCCCAAACTTTTCATTTTTACAAGGAGTAATAAGAGAAAATTCCCCCAAAATTTGTAACCCCATTTCTCTTGAGAAAGGAAATACTTCATATGTGGATGTAAAGTGCTCTGTGGGTGCATTAGAGGGCTCAGAAGGGAAGGAGCAACATTTGGCTTTTTGAGAACGAATTTTGCTGAAATGGTTTTTGGGGGGCATGTTGCATTTAGGAAGCCCCTATGGTGCCAGAACAGTAAAAAAATACACACATGGCAAAGTATTTTGGAAACTATACCCCTCAAGGAACATAACAAGGGGTAAATTGAGCCTTAACACCCCACAGGTGATTGATGAGCTTTCGTTAAAGTGGGACGTAAAAATAAAACAAATCATTTTTTTTCAATAAAATGCTGATGTTACCCCAAATTTTTCATTTTTAATAGGAGATAGGAGAAAATGTCCCAAAAATTTGTAACCCCATTTCTTCTGAGTATGCAAATACCTCATATGTGGATGTAAAGTGCTCTGAGATCGAACTACAATGCTTAGAAGAGAAGGAGCCCATTGGGCTTTTGGAGAGAGAATTTGGTTGGAATGGAAGTCGGGGGCCATCTGCGTTTACAAAGCCCCTTGTGGTGCCAGAACAGTGCCCCCCCCCCCCCACATGTGACCCCATTTTGGAAACTACACCCCTCACAGAATTTAATATGGGGTGCAGTGAGCATTTACACCCCACTGGCGTTTGACAGATCTTTGGAACAGTGGGCTGTGCAAATGAAAAGTCTAACGGACGACTGTCCAAAAAATCTTGTCAGACACCAGTGGGGCGTAAATTCTCACTGCACCCCTTGTTACATTATGCGAGGGGGAGAGTTTCCAAAATGGGCTCACATGTAGAAGGGGGGGGGGGGGTTCACTGTTCTGGTACCATGGGGGCTTTGTAAACGCACATGGCCTTCAATTCCAGCCAAATTCTCTCTCCAAAAGCCCAATGGTGCTCCTTCTCTTCTAAGCATTGTAGTTTACTCGCAGAGCACTTTACATCCACATATGGGGTATTTCCAAAATGGAGTTACAAATTTTGGGAGACTTTCTTCCTATTACCCCTTGTGGGGTAACACCAGCACGAAAAAAAATACTCATTTTTAATTTTCACGTCCAACTTTAATGAAAATTCGACCTGTGGGGTGTTAAGGCTCACTATACCCCTTGTTACATTCCTTGAAGGGTATAGTTTCCAAAATGGGGTCACACGTGGGTGTTTTTTTTGCATTCATGTCAGAACTGCTGTAACTATCAGCCACCCCTGTGCCAATCACCAATTTAGGCCTCAATTGTACATGGCGCTCTCACTCCTGAGCCCTGTTGTGCATCCGCAGAGCATTTTACATCCACATATGGGGCTTTTCTGCATTCAGAAGAAATTGCGTTACAAATTTTGGGGGTCTTTTTACCTCTTGTGAAAATGAAAAGTATGGGGCAACACCAGCATGTTAGTGTAGAAATTTTTATTTTTTTACACTACCATGATGGTGTAGCCCCTAACTTTTCCTTTTCATAAGGGGTAAAAGGAGAAAAATCCCCCCAAAATTTGTAACGCAATTTCTCCTGAGTACAGAAATATGACAGGGCTCCGAAGTGAGAGAGCACCATGTGCATTTGAGGACTAAATTAGGAATTTGCAATGACCCAGATACAAGGATGGGGCTTGTCTCCACCAAATCCCTACGGTAGTGCTTCCCAAACAGGGTGCCTCCAGCTGTTGCAAAACTCCCAGCCTGCCAGGACAGTCAATGGCTGTCCGGTAATACTGGGAGTTGTTGTTTTGCAACAGCTGGAGGCTCTGTTTAGGAAACACTGCCGTATGAAACATTTTTCATTTTCATTGGGGGGGGGGGGGCGGGGGACGGACGGGACGTGTAAGGGGGTGTATATATATATGTAGTGTTTTACTTTTTTTTTTGTGCTAGTGAAGTGTAGTGTAGTGTTTTTACATTCACACAGGCGGAGAATTTGGAGAATTTCGGCTGAGAATTTGCAGCAGCTCAAACTTGTAGAAGGAAACCCCCTGTAAACCCGCCTGTGTGAATGTACCCTGTACATTCACATGGGAGGGGCAAACCTCCAGCTGTTGCAAAACTACAAATCCCAGCATGCACTGACAGACCGTACATGCTGGAAGATGTAGTTTTGCAACAGCTGTAGGCACACTGGTGGGGAACCACTGAGTTGGGAAACAGACTCTAGCTCAGTGATTCAAACCCATGTGCCTCCAGCTGTTGCAAAACTACAACTCCCAACAGGTCAATGCATTCTGGGAGTTGTAGTTTTGCATCAGCTGGAGGCACACGGGTTGGAATAACTGAGTTAGTAAACAGACTGTAGCTCAGTGTTTCCCAACCAGTGTGCCTCTAGCTGTTGCAAAACTACAACTCCCAGCATGCACTCACAGCCGAAAGGCATGCTAGGAGTTGTAGTAATGCTACAATTGGGAAAGAACAGTTTGGAGACCGCTAAGTAGTAGTCTCCAAACTGTAGCCCTCCAGATGTTGCAAAACCACAACTCTAAGCATGCCCAAACTGTCCAAGCATGCTGGGAGTTGTAGTTTTGCAACATCAGGAGGGCAACATATGGAAACCACCATATAGATATTGCAAAACTACAACTTTTAGAAGGCCACAGTGAAGATCACTTACTAGCGATCTTCACTGCAGCCTCCTCCACCGCTGCACTTTCCGGCATGCCTCCTCCTGCTGTCGCCGCTCCCATGCCGCCACTGATCAGATGGTGCCGGTAAGCTGCCGGCCATGTGTTCCAGCCCCCCCCCCCCCCCCCCCCGCTCTGCCCGGACTTCAATTGGTGGGCAGAGCGGGGGAAATGAACTCTAACCCCACCCCACCCCCAACTGCCATTGGTCGGTCAGTCCTGATTGACCAATGGCAGGGGATTGGAGGAAGTGGCACCCCAGCTCTGATCACTCTTATTTTCGGATGATCGGGTCACCAGTGATTGGCCCGGAATCGCCGCAAATCACTGGTCTAAAATGACCGGCTATTTGCGGCAATCACCTACATGGGGGGGGGATGTCTGCTGATAGATATCAGCAGTCATCCCGGTCCGATCACCACCCGACGAGCAGTGGTAATCGGAAATACAGAGGGCGTACAGGTATGTCCTCTGTCCTTAAGCACCAGGACATGAGGGCGTACCTGTACGCCCTATGTCCCCAACAGGTTAAAGCAAACTCAGTGCAGTGCACTTTAACCAGCACTAGGTCATAGCATAGCAGCTGTGATTGGCCAGACAAGTAAGTAAGCAAGCCATTTGTGTGTACTACTGGCAAACAGCCCAGCTCTGGTCCCACGCCCTGAAATGGAGAGAATGAGAAATAGTTGCGCTCCATGGATTGGCCTCAATAACAGCAATGAAAACACTAAAAGCACCTTGTTACTACTCTGAAGCGTTACTCTAACAAAACTATACAGGTTTTAAAAATCTAAACAGGTACAATCTAAAGGGGTTAAACCACTCGAGTGTTCAGGAGAGCTGGGGAAGGGCTGCAGTACCAGGCACAGCCTGTAGGGGTCCTGTGGCTAAACCATCCATGTACTCCTTTGTAAGTGTATATTTAGCATTTTTAAAAGTTATTAATTTATCCAATATACGCTATCAAACTGCTTTTTACAATATTTTTTTAAGCATCTCAAATAGATTTCTATTATGTATAAAGTTGTGCAAAAATATAATCCATGTTAGTTAAATGCCTCTCATTATTAGTCTCTTAGGAAAAGGAGCCGGAATCTGGCGGCTTTTACCCCAAATTCCCCTGATCCCGCTGCTCACTCCAATCAAAGCCAGGAAGCCTTGATCTCTACCACTGTCTCTCGGCTTCTGCCGGCTTGATCAATAATAAAAAGCTTTAGTCATTATAAAGCCCAACAACAACACAGATGGTGCTATGTCTGTAGTGAGCGGGCACAGAGGCGCAGACCGTGTGCCCCATCAGAGCGGCTATATATAGCCTCCACTGTAACCACAATAGCGAGGATGGAAGCAGCACTTCTCATGACTGTCTATGGCAGCTTTTCCCAACCAGTGTGCCTCCAGCTGTTGCAAAACTACAACTCCCAGCATGTCCAGGCATGCTGGGAGTTGTAGTTTTGCAACAGCTGGAGGCACCTTGGTTGGGAAACATTGGTCTATGGTGTCACTTATACATTACAGACAATTACAAGGATAACAGAGTTGGTTTCACAATATGGAAAAGGTATAAGAAGAGGATTTAGGAATGTTTAACCCCTTTGGTGATGCTTACATTTTATTTCCAAATTAGATTGGGTTCACACCACGTTTTTGCAATACAGTTCCCGTATATGTTTTCATTTTGAAAACAGTACGGAACCGTATTGAAAACCGTATGCATTGACTCTCCATTGAAAACCGTATGCCAAAAGGTGTATCCGGTTGTGTCCGTTTTGCATCCTGTACGGTTTTGTCAGTTTTTTTTCCTGTACCCAAAACCGTATTCTACCATGGTTTTTGGTCCGGGTGAAAAACTGTATTAAACCGTATACGTTTTTTGTTTTTTTTTACATGGGAGTCAATGGGAACCGTACAGACCTGTATGTGCATACGGTTCCATCCGGCTTTCACCATACGGTTTTTGACTTTGCACAGTTTTTTTTCTTGAAATTTCAATCAAGTAAGTGAAACTTTATTCAAAATGGAGTGAAAAGTTAAAAACGTATATGTTTTTTTCTTAAAAAACGGATGCAATTGGACATAATTATTCAAACTGTATACGGATTAAAATTTGTACACACGTTTTGATACAGTTTAGATAGGTTTTGAGAATTCCGTTTTTGTTTTTTTTTTATCGAAAACCTGATACGGGAACTGTATTGCAAAAACTTGGCGTGAACCCAGCCTAAGAGAGATTTATAGCAGTCAAATGTTTTTTCTGAAACAAAGTCACAAATCCTCTGCTCATATATAAAACTGAAGGGGAACCTGACAGTGGTTTCATGCTGCCAGAACAACGACCAGCATGGAACAGAAGTAGGAGCCAACAAACTATGAATCGTTGTGAATTTCTTGGGCACCTCAGAGAAATCATAGAGTACCTGTCTTGATCTTGTTACATTTTATAATCCTCCCCATTCACGGCCCCCATCATGATAAACCACCCCCTGCCTTTATTGTTATTATTTGTTAGTTTTCTACCTTGATATTGCTCTGTATTCTCTGCTCAGTCTCAGTCAGATTCACAGACTGGGAAGGGGCGTTCCCCAGCAGGTGTGACATCATCTGAAGCCATACAGGGGAGAACTTCCTCCCTCACTCTGCTACACACAGCCCAGAGTAGTTCAGTGTGAGATGAACTATGATTGGCTAAGGCTGCACACCCCCCCCCCCCCCCCTCAGCACTCCAGACTGCATTTCCCAATTTTGGACTTCTGCCAGGCCAGCAGGAATCCAAAGTCTGTGCAAGAGATGGGGGGGGGGGGGGGGGGGAATGTACCCTGGACAAGTAGGGATACACCTAGTGGCAGCATTTTTAAACACAAATAAAACAAAGAAAACTTCCTTTTTTTTTAAACACAAAGTATTTAACATAAGGAGTGCACTAGCAAAAATAAGTTTTAATTAGAGTGACCGTTTAAAGGGGTCCTTCGCTGTAAACATCCAAAGGATAGGGGATAAGATGTTAGATTGCAGGGGTCCCGCCACTGGGGATCCCCGCGATCTCCGAGCCGGCAGCGGTGGTGTCCAGAACACGGAAGTACATAGCCATCATGCCTCCTCCCATAGACTTGAATTTAGGGGGCGTGGCGGACGGCATCGCCAGTCATCAGGCACGGAGAGGAGTTCACTCCGTCCACCGAAAGACAGGACCCCGCGATCTAACATCTTATCCCCTATCACTTGGATAGGGGATAATATGTTTACAGCAGAGAACCCCTTTAGAGGGAACCTGGATTTTATCCTACCCACCGTTCGGACAGATAGGGAGTGCAATCTCGACACAGGAGAAATGCTCAGCCATTTCAGAGCAGCTGCTCTTCACCCTACCGGCCCTGAGTGACTTGTCTCTCCCTATACACACTATGGGGAGAATTTAACAACGGTTGTTGTGTATGTTCTGGCAAAAAATTGTTGCAAATATTTCAGTGATCGCTCATCTACACAAAGATTTTTGACTTTTCCTGCATTTCACACAAACACATGAAACACATTTTTACAGCAGTTTTCTGGTGAAAGCCTTAAGAAATTCCACCTATGACTCTTCCTATAACCTATGATTTCAATTAAAGTGATCTAGTATAAATATATATGTGATGGGATCGTGCTCCCTGTCTGTTTTTCATGCTGCCCGCTGTTTGGATTGGTTAGTATGAAACCCCTGACAGGTTTCCTTTATTGGGGTAACTAGTGTCAGGATCCGGACTGGTAAGTGGAGAGGACACTGGTGGTGGATCCTCTGTGTCAGTGAGGTGATGGTGTGGGCCGTACCAGGGGAAGGGAACGGAATCTAAGGGGTTACTGGTTTTCGCCAGAGCCCGCCGCAAAGCGGGATGGACTTGCAGCGGCAGGTAACCCCCAGGTCGTTCCACCCGATAGCGACTCAACCTCACTGACAGCTGAGACAGGCACGGTACACAGGGACAAGGCAAGAGCAAGGTCGGACGTAGCAGAAGGTCTGGGCAGGCAGCAATGGTTCGTAGTCAGGGGCAACGGCAAGGGTCTGGATACACAGGCAATGGAACACACAGAAACGCTTTCTCAGGGCACTAGGCAACAAGATCCGGCAGGGACAGGAAGGGGAAGTGAGTTTATATAGTGTAGGGAGTGTAGGGAACCAATTGGGCCAGGCACCAATTAATGGTGCACTGGCCCTTTAAATCTGAGACCCGGAACGCGCGTGCCCTAGAGAGCGGGGCCGCGCGCGCCGGGACTCAGCAGGAGGACGGGACAGGTGAGAGACACGGGGCGCGATCCGAGAGCGGGCACGTCTAGCAACTCGGATCGCGTCCCCTCCGGGAACATGGAAGCAGCGCTCGCGGTCAGCGGTGCCGACCGGAGCGCTGCATACAGAAGCACGCCGCGAGCGCTCCGGGGAAGCAGCTGGACCCGGAGCGCTCGGCGTGACAGTACTCCCCCTTGGGTCTCCCCCTCTTTTTGGAGCCCAGGAACCTCTCTTTGGGGCCACAATTCTCCCAGTCAACAAGAATTTTTTTTTTTACCTCTGACGACCTTGGAGGCGAGGGTTTCTTTTACTGAGAAGACGTCAGAGGACCCAGTGACAGGAGCAGGAACGGTGACCTTGGGGGAAAAGGAGTTAGGAATACGAAGAGAAGGAGGAAGATGGAGCTTGTAGGAGACAGGGTTAATTTGACTTTTGACTCTGAATGGCCTGAGGTAACGAGGACCCAGCTTGTAGCTAGGGACACGAAACCGAATATATTTGGCAGAGAGCCACACTTTGTCACCAGGGGCAAAGACAGGAGGAGTTCTTCTCTTCTTATCCGCATGTTTCTTCATGCGAGAAGAGGCCAGCGAGAGCGATTTTTGAGTCTCCTTCCAGATAGTGGAGAAGTCCCGGGTCAATTCGTCTACGGCAGTAACTCCAGAAGAAGTGGGGATGGGGAGGGGGGGGAAGTGGGTGACGGCCGTACACCACAAAGAACGGAGACTTGGCGGATGACTCAGAGTTTTTGAAATTGTACGAGAATTCAGCCCAGGGTAACAAGTCGACCCAATCATCTTGGCGGGAGGAGACAAAATGTCGCAGGTAGTCACCAAGGATCTGGTTTACTCTCTCCACTTGTCCGTTGGACTGTGGGTGGTAGGAGGACGAGAAATTTAATTTGATCTTTAATTGATTACAGATAGCTCTCCAAAATTTAGACACAAATTGAACGCCTCTATTCGAGACGATATGCGTGGGAAGCCTGTGAAGACGAAAAATCTGCAGAAAAAATTGCTTCGCCAACTATGGCACAGAAGGAAGGCCTGGAAGCGGAATAAAGTGAGCCATTTTGGAAAAACGATCAACGACCACCCAGATAACAGTGTTGCCATGGGATACAGGAAGATCAGTGATGAAGTCCATGGCTATGTGGGACCAAGGCTGTTCAGGCACCGGCAGTGGATGGAGAAGACCTGAAGGCTTCTGACGAGGGGTTTTGTCACGTGCACATACTGTACAGGCTCGTACGAAATCGGTCACATCCTTTTCCAAGGAGGACCACCAATAGTGTCTGGCAATCAACTGTAAAGTCTTTTTTATTCCAGCGTGACCAGCCAGAAGGGAGGAATGGCCCCATTTGAGGATCCGGAGGCGCGGTACACAACAGACAGCTGAGACAGGCGCGGTACACAAGGACAAGGCAAGAGCAAGGTCGGACGTAGCAGAAGGTCTGGGCAGGCAGCAATGGTTCGTAGTCAGGGGCAACGGCAAGGGTCTGGCTACACAGGCAATGGAACACACAGAAACGCTTTCTCAAAGCACTAGGCAACAAGATCTGGCAGGGACAGGAAGGGGAAGTGAGTTTATATAGTGTAGGGAGTGTAGGGAACCAATTGGGCCAGGCACCAATTAATGGTGCACTGGCCCTTTAAATCTGAGAGACCCGGCGCGCGTGCGCCCTAGAGAGCAGGGCCGCGCGCCGGGACTCAGCAGGAGGACGGGGCAGGTGAGAGACACGGGGCGCGATCCGAGAGCGGGCACGCTCCGCACCTCGGATCGCGTCCCCTCCGGGAACATGGAAGAAGCACTCGCGGTCAGCGGTGCCGACCGGAGCACTGCATACAGAAGCACGCCGCGAGCGCTCCGGGGAAGCAGCGGGACCCAGAGCGCTCGGCGTGACAACTAGTCATCGGAGTGGTTCCTGGTGCCTCCTCTTTGCCCCGTTGGCCTTAAAGGGGTTGTCTGGTGGAAAACAACTTATCCCCTATCCGCTCTCAGGTTCTAAACAAATGGTTTTAGTAAGCTCACCCTAGTGATGGTAGCATTTTATCTCTAATAACCTTCCTAATAACATCATCAAGTCAGTCATAATGTCATTCCATGACATAATCCCTTACTTTGGAGTCGATAAACATAGAAACATAGAATGTGTCAGCAGATAAGAACCATTTGGCCCATCTAGTCTGCCCAATAATCTGAATCCTATCAATAGTCCCTGTCCCTATCTTATATAAAGGATAGCTTTATGCCTATCCCTATCTTATATGAAGGATAGCCTTATGCCAATCCCTATCTTATATGAAGGATAGCCTTATGCCTATCCCTATCTTATATGAAGGATAGCCTTATGCCTATCCCTATCTTATATGAAGGATAGCCTTATACCTATCCCTATCTTATATGAAGGATAGCCTTATGCCAATCCCTATCTTATATGAAGGATAACCTTATCCCTTTTTTATATGAAGGATAGCCTTATACCTATCACTATCTTATATGAAGGATAGCCTTATGCCTATCCCTATCTTATATGAAGGATAGCCTTATGCTTATCCCAAGCATGCTTAAACTCCTTCACTGTATTTGCAGCGACCACTTCTGCAGGAAGTCTATTCCATGCATTCATTACTCTCTCAGTAAAGTAATACTTCCTGATATTACTGCACAAACCTTTCCCCTCTAATATAAAGCTATGTCCTCTTGTAGTAGTTTTTCTTCTTTTAAATCTCCTCTCCTACTTTACTTTTATGTATTTAAAAGTTTTTATCATATCATTTCTGTCTCATCCAAGCTATACATGTTAAGGTCCTTTAACCTTTCCTGGTAAATTTAATCCTACATTCCATGTACTAGTTTAGTATCTTCTCTGAACTCTCTCTAGAGTATCTATATCCTTCTGGAGATACGGCCTCCAGTACTGCGCACAATACTCCAAATGAGGTCTCCCCAGTGTTCTGTACAGCGGCATGAGCACTTCTCTCTTTCTACTGCTTATACCTCTCCCTATACATCCATTAGCACTTCCCTCTACTGCTTATACCTCTCCCTATACATCCAAGCATTCTGCTAGCGTTTCCTGCTGCTCTATTACATTGTCTTCCTACCTTCAAGTCTTCTGAAATAATTTCTCCTAAATCCCTTTCCTCAGATACTGAGATCAGGACTGTGTCAAATATTCTATATTCTGCCCGAGGGTTTTTACACCCCAGGTGCATTATCTTGCACTTATCTACATTAAATTTCAGTTGCCATTGAGTTGAGTTCTGACCATTCTTCTAGTTTTCCTAAATCCTTTTCCATTTTGGCTAATCCCTCCAGGAACATCAACCCTGTTACATATCTTTGTGTCATCAGCAAAATGACCAATACCGAACCATGGAGACCTTTTGTGATATCACTAATAAAGATATTAAACAATATTGTCCCAGTACAGATCCCTGAGGTCCCCACTGGTAACAAGACCTTGCTCTGAATATTCTCCATTGACTACAACCCGCTGTCTAATCCACTCAACAATATGGGAGTCCAAGCTCAATGACTGCAGTTTATTGATAAGTCTTCTATGTGGGACAGTGTCAAAAGCCTTTCTAAAATCTAGATACTGATGTCTACTGCCCCTCCGCCATCTATTATTTTAGTCACATAGTAAAAAAAAATCAATAAGATTTTTTTGACATGATCTCCCTGAAGTAAACCCATGTTGTTTTTCATCTTGCAATCCATGGGATTTTAGATGTTCCACAATCCTATTCTTTAGTAAGGTTTCCATTCATTTCCCACTATTGATGTCAGACTTACTGGCCTATAGTTTCTCGATTCCTCCCTACTACCTTTCTTGTGAATGGGCACGACATTTGCTAATTTCCAATCTTCCGGGACAACTCCTGTTACCAGTGATTGGTTAAATAAACCTGTTAACGGTTTTGCTAGCTCACCACTAAGCTCTTTTAATAATTTTGGGTGTATCCCATCAGGCCTCTGTGACTTATTTGTCTTCACTTTAGAAAGCAAACGTAGAACCTCTTCCTCTGTAAAGACACATGCAAACGATTCATTAGTCTTCCTCCCTAATTGAGATCCTTTTCCTTCTGTAAAAACTGAACAGAAGTATTCATTAAAGGACATCTATAGTGCAATATAACTTATAAGTTATGGATAACGGGGGGTCCGAGCGCTGGGGCCCCCGAGATCTCCTCGACGGAGCCGCGGCAATGTACAAGAAAGGGGGCGTTTCGTTCCGCATGATGCGGCGGCCGACACGCCCCCTCCATGTACGCCATAGAGATACATGGAGGGGGCGTGTCTGCCGCGGCTTTCTGCTGGGAACGAAACTTCACTTCCTGCAGACTGCTGCAGCCCCGTCCAGGAGATCATGGGGGGCCCAAGCGCTCGGACCCCCGCGATCTATAACTTATCCCCTATGCTTTGGATAGGGGATAAGTTATTTTGCGCTGGAGTACTCCTTTAAAGCAGTCGGCTAGCCCCTTATTCTCTTCTACATACCTTCCTTCCTTTGTTTTTAATTTAGGTATTCCTTGTTTTACTTTCCTTTTTTCATGTATATATCTGAAGAATGTCTTATCCCCTATTTTCACAGACTGAGCTAGTTTTTCTTCTGCCTGTGCTTTAGAAGTTCTTATAACTTGCTTGGTCTTTTTCTGCCTATTCTTGTAGATTTCCCTAACTTCATTGCTCTGTTTTTTATTTTTTTTTATTTTTTAGAATTACTAAATGCTAGCTTTTTGTTTTTTTTATGATTTTAGCAACTCCTGCTAAGTACCACAGCGTCCTGCTAACCCATGCCCTGTCAACCCCCTTCACCCAATTTTGTAGCCTATGACATCACCAAGGCATCGAAAACAACGACTCTCTGATGTCATTTTCCATGGAAACCTCCATGGATGTCTGGCAGCCGTAAATCCAAGTGATCGCTTTCTATGGCCACCACCTCGTGTGCCATATCAGCCCATTCAGAAGGAGACATAAGGCAATGCCTATTGTGACATCACCAGACATGACATCATCACATGTAATGGTTCCCTACACCAGTGTTTTTCTAGCGCGGTCCTCAAGTCCCCCCAGCAGGCCATGTTTTCTGGATTTCCTTAGTCTTTCACAGTTGATATAATTATAATCGGTGAATCAGGCATCACCACAGTTATATCACCTGTGAACGAAGGAAATCCTGAAAACATGACCTGTTGGGGGACTTGAGGACTGCGTGGACTACATGACATCATCAGTGACATCACATCTGTAGCCTTATCCCACAATTTAGAGAGGAGATACACCAAGCTGATGGGAACTGTGGGTCTGGTGCTCAATCTATAGGGTCAGTACTCCTTGTGATGTCATCACCTGCCACGCCCCTCACTATGACATCACTATGAGCTCTCTTGTCTCATCTCCTGATTGGTCTGTGATGCATCCGCAGTAAGTAGGCAGCAGCCAATCAGGGTGATGGTTACTATACATCAGCGTTCCATATAAAACTTCAACTCTTATCATGCTATCAGGGAATGATAGGAGTTGTAGTCTTGCAACCGCTGGGAACCACTGCTCAGTCACAGATGTCTCCTATCACTTTTGGACTGAAGATAATGACGTCACAACCAATATTCTCGAACTCACCTGGAGGTCGCGGTATACCAGGCGATAACGCACACTGTCTCACCTGTCACTGTGTCGCACGCGATAATCCTCTGTCGGGATACACTCGAGATAAATGTCCCGTTCCAACACACACTAAGCTCCTCCCACTTTCAGTCAACAGCATCGGTAACCGAGGCAACGGGACCCGGCGATCTGATTGGCAGGTTTGGATCCAGGGGGCCGTCCAATAGTGGAGCGGGGTGGGCTCGCCTCATCCAATGGCGGCTCGGGGGGAGAGCGGCTGCGCCGTGACGTCACACGGCTGGGAGCCCGGCGCTGGTGCTGCGGTGTGCTCGCTAGAGGGGACTGGGCTCCCGCACCATGGACACGGGGTAGGAGTCCGCCCGAGGAGCGGGGCTGCCGGCGGCTGTGGAGACTCATGAAGCGGCGCGGTCCGGTGCCCGGGGAGACGTGAGCAGGTAAGAGCGCCGCTTGTGTGCACGGGATCGCGGCGAGTGTATGGAGCCGTCCTCCGCCCCACAATCCGCCGGGATCTGCCGCTCCTGCCTGGGAACTTTTCTGTGTGAGACTCTGAATACCGCGCCGCCGCCGAGTGTGATCGCCGCCTGCACTTCCTGCACTCACGGATGTCTCCTCTCCGGGGCACGGTCCTTCCCGGCATCTCCTGCTTGTACCCGGGATCTACGTGCAGGCTGGGATAACATGTCTGCCCCCGGAGGGATCGTGCTGTGGACTTACCGATAGGGCCATGGGGCGGGTGCTCTTACCTAGGACAAGGAACCTGTGGGTAGATGCCCCTGGGAGCGATTGGGCAGGGGACCCCTACTAGGGCTAGAAGCCATTGGGCAGGTGCTTCCAGCAGTGGGGGAACCCGCCCAGTGGCTTCCAGTCCTAGTAGTGGTCACCTACCAATGGCTTCCAGTCCTAGTAGTGGTCACCTACCAATGGCTTCCAGTCCTAGTAGTGGTCACCTACCAATGGCTTCCAGTCCTAGTAGTGGTCACCTACCAATGGCTTCCAGTCCTAGTAGTGGTCACCTACCAATGGCTTCCAGTCCTAGTAGTGGTCACCTACCAATGGCTTCCAGTCCTAGTAGTGGTCACCTACCAATGGCTTCCAGTCCTAGTAGTGGTCACCTACCAATGGCTTCCAGTCCTAGTAGTGGTCACCTACCAATGGCTTCCAGTCCTAGTAGTGGTCACCTACCAATGGCTTCCAGTCCTAGTAGTGGTCACCTACCAATGGCTTCCAGTCCTAGTAGTGGTCACCTACCAATGGCTTCCAGTCCTAGTAGTGGTCACCTACCAATGGCTTCCAGTCCTAGTAGTGGTCACCTACCAATGGCTTCCAGTCCTAGTAGTGGTCACCTACCAATGGCTTCCAGTCCTAGTAGTGGTCACCTACCAATGGCTTCCAGTCCTAGTAGTGGTCACCTACTAATGGCTTCCAGTCCTAGTAGTGGTCACCTACCAATGGCTTCCAGTCCTAGTAGTGGTCACCTACCAATGGCTTCCAGTCCTAGTAGTGGTCACCTACCAATGGCTTCCAGTCCTAGTAGTGGTCACCTACCAATGGCTTCCAGTCCTAGTAGTGGTCACCTACCAATGGCTTCCAGTCCTAGTAGTGGTCACCTACCAATGGCTTCCAGTCCTAGTAGTGGTCACCTACCAATGGCTTCCAGTCCTAGTAGTGGTCACCTACCAATGGCTTCCAGTCCTAGTAGTGGTCACCTACCAATGGCTTCCAGTCCTAGTAGTGGTCACCTACCAATGGCTTCCAGTCCTAGTAGTGGTCACCTACCAATGGCTTCCAGTCCTAGTAGTGGTCACCTACCAATGGCTTCCAGTCCTAGTAGTGGTCACCTACCAATGGCTTCCAGTCCTAGTAGTGGTCACCTACCAATGGCTTCCAGTCCTAGTAGTGGTCACCTACCAATGGCTTCCAGTCCTAGTAGTGGTCACCTACCAATGGCTTCCAGTCCTAGTAGTGGTCACCTACCAATGGCTTCCAGTCCTAGTAGTGGTCACCTACCAATGGCTTCCAGTCCTAGTAGTGGTCACCTACCAATGGCTTCCAGTCCTAGTAGTGGTCACCTACCAATGGCTTCCAGTCCTAGTAGTGGTCACCTACCAATGGCTTCCAGTCCTAGTAATGGGAGCCTGGAGCTATTGGGCTGGCGACCACTACCAGGACTGGAGCTATTGGGCTGGCGACCACTACCAGGACTGGAGCTATTGGGCTGGCGACCACTACCAGGACTGGAGCTATTGGGCTGGCGACCACTACCAGGACTGGAGCTATTGGGCTGGCGACCACTACCAGGACTGGAGCTATTGGGCTGGCGACCACTACCAGGACTGGAGCTATTGGGCTGGCGACCACTACCAGGACTGGAGCTATTGGGCTGGCGACCACTACCAGGACTGGAGCTATTGGGCTGGCGACCACTACCAGGACTGGAGCTATTGGGCTGGCGACCACTACCAGGACTGGAGCTATTGGGCTGGCGACCACTACCAGGACTGGAGCTATTGGGCTGGCGACCACTACCAGGACTGGAGCTATTGGGCTGGCGACCACTACCAGGACTGGAGCTATTGGGCTGGCGACCACTACCAGGACTGGAGCTATTGGGCTGGCGACCACTACCAGGACTGGAGCTATTGGGCTGGCGACCACTACCAGGGCTGGAGCTATTGGGCTGGACTGGAGCTATTGGGCTGGCGACCACTACCAGGGCTGGAGCTATTGGGCTGGACTGGAGCTATTGGGCTGGCGACCACTACCAGGGCTGGAGCTATTGGGCTGGACTGGAGCTATTGGGCTGGCGACCACTACCAGGGCTGGAGCTATTGGGCTGGACTGGAGCTATTGGGCTGGCGACCACTACCAGGGCTGGAGCTATTGGGCTGGACTGGAGCTATTGGGCTGGCGACCACTACTAGGGCTGGAGCTATTGGGCTGGACTGGAGCTATTGGGCTGGCGACCACTACTAGGGCTGGAGCTATTGGGCTGGCGACCACTACTAGGGCTGTTGGTATTGGGCTGGCGACCACTACTAGGGCTGGAGCTATTGGGCTGGCGACCACTACTAGGGCTGTTGGTATTGGGCTGGCGACCACTACTAGGGCTGGAGCTATTGGGCTGGCGACCACTACTAGGGCTGTTGGTATTGGGCTGGCGACCACTACTAGGGCTGGAGCTATTGGGCTGGTGACCCCTACTAGGGCTGGAGCTATTGGGCTGGTGACCACTACTAGGGCTGTTGGTATTGGGCTGTTGACCACTACTAGGGCTGTTGGTATTGGGCTGGTTACCACTACTAGGGCTGGAGCTATTGGGCTGGTGACCACTACTAGGACTGGAGCTATTGGGCTGGTGACCACTACTAGGACTGGAGCTATTGGGCTGGTGACCACTACTAGGGCTGGAGCTATTGGGCTGGTGACCACTACTAGGACTGGAGCTATTGGGCTAGCGACCACTACTAAGGCAATGACCTTCTTGGAAGGTGACTACCATGAGAACCAGCAGCAACTGGGCAGGTGCCTATGTATAGGGCCAGGGTCTACTCGGCAGGTGCCCACTCCTAGGATGGGGAGTTTCTGGGCAGATGCCCACTTCTAGGTTCAGGAACCACTAAGCAGGTGGCCACTTCTAGGTTCAGGCATATGCCTATTTCCAGGGTCAATATCTACTGGGCAGATGCAAACCTTTGTGTGCCATGACCTACTAGATAGTCGACCACCACTAGGGCCTGAAGCCACTGGGCAGGTGACATTATCTAGGGCAAAGACACTATGGGCAGATAAAAACTATTAGGGCTGGAAGCCACTGGAAAGGAGTTAGGGCAATGACCTTTTTGGTAGCTGCCCATCATTGGATCCAGCAGGTGCTGATGTCAAAGGCCAGGATCTGCAGGACAGGTGCCCACTCTTAGGGCAAGAATCCATTCAGCAGGTGCCCACTACTAAAGCAATGATCTACTAAGCAGGTTCCCACTCCTACCAGGACCTTCTGGGCTGATGCACATCTCTAGGGCCAAGAACCACTAAGTATGGTTTGGCCTTTGGCTGTCTTGGCATGCTAGGAGTTGTAGTTTTGCAACAGCCGGAGGTGCCCTGCTTGGGAAACACTGCTCTAGAACAAGCATCTCCCCGGTGTAATGAAAAATTCAGTGTTTTGTGATACCGGCACTTGTAACCTACAGGGCATAAACCTGCTTTATACTTAGCATATACCCTCAGGGCACATATCTTACTTTGCACTGGAACCCCCTCCCCCCCATGGCGCATTGCCCCAAAGCACTCATTGCAGGTGCCAAACCCTCACACTAGACAAGCACTCATTCTAGATGGTGATGGGTTGTGTGTCCTTGTACGGCTCCTAAAGTCACCCTCAGGGATGCTTGGCTGGTGGCTTCCACCTTTTTACTACAGCAGGGCGCAGATTTTGTTTTGGTTTCTCCCCCAAGCTTTGGTGTCATGAATGGTCAGGGAAGCTCCTGACTATTGATAAACTGGGTTGATGTTCTTCGTGCCGTGCTTATGATCTGTACTCAAGTGATGGGCCGTATGGCTGTGAATGGGTTACTCGTTTTTCACTGGCAGTGTATTAAGTTTTACTAGAAGCTCTCTGCAGCGTGCCCGCCTGTGCCAAGCCTCATCTGATACTTCCACCCTGTGTAGCTTGCAGAGCGGCTCAGCTCCCTGAGATGAAGGTCACTGGTGACTCCTGCAATGAGCTGCCTGATGGTTTCTTGGGCTGGGGTGTCCAGATGAGATGTGACAGCCCTCCGCTGGTGGCCATTACCATGGCGACTTCCATGTTGACCCCCCCCCCCCCCCTCGCTCCTTGTGAATTTGGGGGTTTGGGGACCCTGAAGGTTGCAAGAAAATACAGAGAGTGACATCAGATTAGACTGCTGCAGCGCTGCAGACAGGAAGGTGCTGACGCTGGGCAGGTGTGTGCGCTCCCATACTGGCGGAGGAATGCCAGGAATGTATTGGAGGGGGGTCCAGGATTTGCAGCCCATTGCTTAGGGCAGTGTTTCCCAACCAGGGTGCCTCCAGCTGTTGCAAAACTACAACTCCCAACATGCCCGGACAGCCGAAGGCTGTCCGGGCATGTTGGGAGTTGTAGTTTTGCAACAGCTGGAGGCACCCTGGTTGGGAAACACTGGCTTAGGACATACCCCCTGCCAAGGGGTTAAAATACTACTCTTCTGGCATCAGTGTCTTTTACTTTCAATTCATAGATATGATCCTCCCTGATCTCTTTTCAATCTATGGTTGGTTCAGGGCTGAGTGTGCCCATTCGGCTCTGCTACATGTAGATATGTGTTTGTGTGTTTTATAGGCTTTTTTTTTATTTAATTATTATTATTATTTTTTTTTTTTGAAGGTCACACTCTCCTTTGTGCGCCCTTAGGGTTAATTACGATTTCATTCTTAACTAAAACTACCGTCTTCTACCCTCCCACATTAGACAGTCTGATTCATGGTTTGGCGTGTGGCGTTGTGCCAGCTCCTCGTGTAGATAAAGATATGTAATGTATTGGGGGTTATGGCAGCCTGGTACAATACCGCTCCAGCACCTGTAGATCTGGGGGGGTTCTTCTGCGGATCCTTGGGGGTACCTCAGGCCTCAAGCGCACAGTCATATTATAGATCTATGATGTGTCATCCTTAGCCCGTGGGACCTCTGAATGTGTCTTTATGGTGGAGTAAAGGTTTAAAGGGGTACTCTGCTGGAATATAATTTTATATATATATATATATATATATATATATATATATATATATATATATATATATATATATATATATATATATTATATTTTTTTTATCAACTGGTGCCAGAAAGTTATCCAGATTTGTAAATTACTTCTATTTAAAAATCTTAATCCTTCCAGTACTTATCAGCTGCTGTATACGACAGAGGAAGTTCTTTTCTTTTTTGAATTGATTTTCTGTCTGACCACAGTGCTCTCTGCTGACACCTCTGTCCATGTCAGCGACTGGTTTTCTATGAGGAATTGTTCCTACTCTGGACAGTTTCTGACATGGACAGAGGTGTCAGACAGAAAGGAAATTCAAAAAGAAAAGAACTTCCTCTGTAGTGTACAGCAGCTAAGTACTGGAAGGATTAATAATTTTTAATAGAAGTAATTTACAAATCTGTTTAACTTTCTGGCACCAGTTGATTTAAAAAATAAAATAACAACATTTTACACCGGAGTACCCCTTTAAGCCTCTGGCTATCAGGGCATGATGGGAGTTGTAGTTTTTCAGCAGCTAGCTCAGTGTTTCCCAACCAGGGTGCCTCCAGCTGTTGCAAAACTACAGCTCCCAGCATGCCCGGACAGCCAAAGGCTGTCCGAGCATGCTGGGAGCTGTAGTTTTGCAACAGCTGGAGGCACCCTGGTTGGGAAACACTGAGCTAGAGAGCCACAGGTTGGGGAAATGCTGTTAAGACAGGTCTGTGTGATAGTGTAAACTTGCTGGGTGTGTCACTTACTCCACAACATTGACCCAGCGGGAGCCAGAGGCCTTGGCAGCTCCGCAGACATGAATGTACACAGCTGGCTTCTACTTTTACAGCCGGCATTGAAATGGGAGAAGGGAAGTGTAGTGAATAAGAAGCGGCAAAACACGCCGGGTGCATTGTCCTATGAGCACTGCCTGAACATAACAAGCCTGCGACAAAGATCAGGATCCGCATACATTGCCACACTTGTCACTGTATGACCGTGTTTCCCAACCAGAGTGCCTCCAGCTGTTGCAAAACTACAACTACATCCTGGGAGTTGTAGTTTTGCAATAGCTGGGGACACCCTGGTTGGAAAACACTGTTCCAGTGGGAGACTGCGCTGCAGTCAGGTTGGTAGAGGGTCCTGCTGTAAGGATGATAGGTAGATCCTGGTTGGGTTGGTGTATGCGCTGCTGTAAGGATGATAGATGAGCCGTGGTAAGGTTGGTGGAGTGTGGTACTGTAAGGATGATGGGTACCCTGCGGTCAGGTTGGTTCTGTGAGCTGCTGTAAGGATAATTTGTAGGGATGATGGGTATACCCTTATCCATTTCATGGTGTGCACTCCTATAAGGATGATGGGTATACCCTGGTCAGTATGGTGTGCGCTCCTATATGGATGATGGGTATACCCTGTTCAGTATGGTGTGCGCTCCTATAAGGATGATAGGTATGCCCTGGTCAGTATGGTGTGCGCTCCTATAAGGATGATGGGTATACCCTGTTCAGTATGGTGTGCGCTCCTATAAGGATGATAGGTATGCCCTGGTCAGTATGGTGTGCGCTCCTATAAGGATGATGGGTATACCCTGGTCAGTATGGTGTGTGCTCCTCTAAGGATGATGGGTATACCCTGGTCAGTTTGATAGTGTTTGCTCCTATAAGGATGATGGGTATACCCTGGTCAGTTTATTGGCGTGCGCTCCTATAAGGATGATGGGTATACCCTGGTCAGTTTGATAGTGTTTGCTCCTATAAGGATTATGGGTATACCCTGGTCCGTTTCATAGTGTGCGCTCTTATAAGTATGATGGGTATACCCTGGTCAGTTGTCAGGTTTTTTTCCTTCTATAGGTGGAAAAACATCAATTAAAACACCTATACTAATACATGAGATAGATATATATATATATATATCTCTATCTCTCTATCTCTCTCGATCATTTTAAAGTTGTCTGTTCGTAGCCAAAGGATGATGGGTGTGCCGCTGTAAGGATGATGGTCAACGACTTAACCCTGTAACCTAACAAGCCCTATTTTAAAATAAATTACAGGTTTTCTTTGCACAATGGCGGATTAGAAAAAATCCTAGATAAAGTAGTGATTGGAGAGTCTGGAGGCCGGTGCTGTAAATTTTACTTGTTTACCTCGATGTTTGCGGGAGAAGCTGTCAGAGATTGAATCGAATGGGACTGAGCTGCAATTGCAGTCACAACCTGAGGACAAGTGGGGCACTGTTTTTGGAGCATCTCTGGTGGAAAATGTTTATTTTTTTTATTTATTTATTTTTTTAATCAACTTGTGCCAGAAAGTTAAACAGATTTGTAAATTACTTCTATTAAAAAAATCTTAATCCTTCCAGTACTTATTAGCTACTGAATACTACAGAGGAAATTATTTTATTTTTGGAACACAGAGCTCTCTGCTGACATCACGTGCACAGTGCTCTCTGCTGACATCTCTCTCCATTTTAGGAACTGTCCAGAGCAGCATATGTTTGCTATGGGGATTTTCTCCTACTCTGGACAGTTCCTAAAATGGACAGAGATGTCAGCAGAGAGCACTGTGGTCATGATGTCAGCAGATAGCTCTGTGTTCCAAAAAGAAAATAATTTCCTCTGTAGTATTCAGCAGCTAAGTCTTGGAAGGATTAAGATTTTTTTTTTTTATAGACGTCATTTACAAATCTGTTTAACTTTCTGGCACCAGTTGATTTAAAAAAAAAAAGTTTTCCACCGGAGTACCCCTTTAACATGTACACATTTCTATGGCCATAGGGCTGTAGCAGAGTACCTCAGTTTGTGGCTCTCTGACTGATGTGAAACTACAACTCCCATCATGCCCTGACAGCCGCTGGCTGTCAGGGCATGATGGGAGTTGTAGTTTTACAACTGTTAAATGGCGGCGGTAAGCTGCGGCGTTTCTATCTGATCGAATTTAAATGTGTGAAGATTGGTCATATTCCACCGAGGGCATCTGCAAAAACACTGCACAGCCGTATATATGTGAAGTAAGCCGTGCGCCGGGATGCATGTAGCTGAACTGACAACTCTGTCTCTGAGGGATTATAGCGGATCACGTTCTGCTTTATACCCTGGGAAGATTTAAGCCGCAGCTCTGTTAATTCAGCACTCGCTTTCTCCACCCCTGACCACGGTGGACGGACGCTCTGCGTTGGATTGATGATTTTTAAAAAAAATTTTTTTATCAGGTGCACCAGGATTTTTTTTCTCTGTTTAAAATCGGTTCCAATTATTCTTCATTTTATAATATATAAAAATTTTATATAAATCTAGATAACAAAATACTGCAGAAACAAGTTGACATTTACTTTCATTGTATGGCGCCACCTGGTGTTCAGAGTGTATATAAGTGAGCATGTCCACCTAGTGTGCGGAGATGGGAGGACACACATGTTCAGTCCTTTAACCATAGTTGGGTCCATGCATTGTAATCTTTCTGTTCACTGCAGGATTGATATTATTATTATTATTATTATTATTATTTAGCAGATTCTCCAGTACGTTACAATTTTGCCTATAGAAATAGCTTTCCACCCTGCTTGTCAGGGAAGGAGCAAAGCCTCTGCAGTTGCATAGCGGTCTAGCTGAATAGACTCCTTGTGTAGGGTTAGTAAGAAGGGACTGTATTGTCAGTTGCCAGAAGGGGAAGGAGACTGATACTTTTTTTTCTAGTACCAAGTGCTGCTGCTTCGGTCCTTCCTGCCAGCTTTGTTTACATTGCGGCAGCCATGACATGCCTTTATACCCATACCACCACTGTAGCCATTTACAGGCTTTTTAAGTATAAGGCGTGAGACTCCTGACTCCAGTGACTGGCTGCATTGGGGTATACCAAGATGGCATCACTACAGCAATGTAAGCAAAGCCTGCAGGGAGAGCTAGAGAGGTGTTGCTGGGTGGGCCAAGGATTAAAGGGGGTGAGTAAAGGTTCTCATAGCAATGAAGTTCAGGAGAAAGGTGCACTGGTCTGGATAAAACTTGACTTTTATTTTCTGATTAAAAATTATTTAAAATAATAATAATAATAATATAAAAAATAAATTAAAAAGTAGGTACAAACAACTAGTAAAACGAAACCCCCCTCTTATGTGTTTTAGCTCTTCCGAAACTTAGCTATTCTATGACTAAGCTTGCTAGAGCAGAAACGCGTCAGGTGTTCCATTTCACTATTTGTTTGTTTGGACCTATTTCACTATTTTTGTCTAATTTTTTTATTTATTTTTTTTTCAAATTGGAAAATAAGTCAAGTTTTCCAGTTTGATGTTTCTTCTGAGGTGATCAACATATACCTTTTTTTTTTATTTATTTATTTTTTGTTGTTGTTGCTTGTTTTGTTATAGGCTTAGCTTAATCCTAAGCACTGCCCAAACTCCGTTAATAAATCTGACAACCCCCTCGGCCCCTAGACATCTTATTCTGCGCGATCTCGCTTCTTCTCCTGGCATTAGTTTAGAGCGTCTGGTGCAGCGCCGGAGGCTCGTGACGTCACGGCCAAGCACACTCAATGCAAGTCTATGGGAGGGGGTGTGACAGACGTCACGCCCCCCCCTCCTGTAGACTTGCAATGAGTGGGCGTGGCTGTGACATCATGAGCAGGCGTCACCTTGACGTCACAAGCCTCCGGCCCGCATCGCTGTGCACCGGATGTCTGGGGTGCCACAGCTGAGATGGGGGGGGGGGGGGGGGGATGGACGCCCGCGGTCAGACATCTTATTCCCTACTTTTGGGGTGGTTAGGAGGTCTAAAAGGTTATATTTCCACTGATCAGCTAGTTATACACTATAGAGCAGTGGTCTCCAACCTGCGGACCTCCAGATGTTGCGAAACTACAACTCCCAGCATGCCCGGACAGCCGTTGGCTGTCCGGGCATGCTGGGAGTTGTAGTTTTGCAACATCTGGAATTCCGCAGGTTGGAGACCACTGCTATAGAGGGTCCTAAAGGTATTATAAAAAGGGTTCTGTATACCAAAGATATGCCATCAATATGTGACCGGTAGTGTTCAACTCTCCTAAAAATATTATGGTGCAATACTAGGTATGGTTGAGAGTGCAAGTGGAGCTCCTCTGACACCCCCCCCCCCCAAACCACCACAACCCCGCTCTCCTCCTGGTGGGATTCCCGTCAGTGGTAAATCTCTGTTCTGATGGGTGTAATCCGCACTGGATAAATTGTAGGTGTAAAATATTTTTGCACGTTAAAGCAATCTCCTAAAAGGAAAAATACTGGTGTCTACATACACCGGCTGATTCCTGCTGAATCTGTCAAAAGTGCAAATTAGCTTTGATGTGTTTTCGTACCATGTTCTCTATGCAGATGTACTTCATGCCTGGTTAGACATGGACATAAAAAGACTAATCTGCTGGAGGTTTCTATTTTTTATTTTTTCCCCTCACACACATATACGCTACGGCTTTACCTTTGTAGAAAGATGAGGTGCTTGTGCGACTAGTCTGATTAGCTGTTATTAAAAGGGCATGCTTTGTGAGACAGTGAGAGGAATGGTTGTCTGGCATCGCCGTGTTTCCTCAAGGTGTCTTATGTGGATACCAGGATTCTGAAAGTACAGGAAAACTGGGTAAGATATGGGAAATAGTTAAATCCCTGGTGAGACTTGGCGAGCTAGGGACTTTTAGAAGTCTGGTTATCGGGCCTGAATTTTTATGAGAAGAAAGGTAGGTTTGTTAGTGGACCACTCCAGGTTTTTGGCCTAGCCCAGATCAGCACAGGTGCTGCAGACAGGTTGTCACTAGATAAGTCATCCTGCAAGTGAGGCTGTGAGGAACCTACACCAACAAGGAGTTTGAATTTGGAGGTTTTCAGCCTTTAAAAAGGGGACATTGAGGGAGATTTACCAAACCTGTCCAGAGGAAAAGTTTGAGTTGCCCATAGCAACCAATCAGATTGCTTCCTTCATTTTTGAAAAGGCCTCTGAAAAAATGAAAGTAGTGATCTCATTGGTTGCTATGGGCAACTCAGAAACTTTTCCTCTGGACAGGTTTTGATAAATCTCCCTCATTGTGTGTAACACATTTGTTGACTGTTGCGTAGGGTGGCTAGTAGTAAGCCACATATTTGTAGACAGGCAAGATATCTATAAAGTTAGCGCTGGACAAGCTGGATCTAATTTTCCTTTGAGCCTAAGTGTAATGGCTGCTGGGAGTTGTAGGTATATTATAGCCACTGCTTTTAAGGGTTGAAAATGATTAATAGACATTAATGAACATTAGCATAGAGCACCCCTCATAGTTTATTGTAGCGATAGCAGGCCCCTCTTTACTTTTCTTTTAGTCAAATCAGGCACATCCGGGTGATTTATCAAAGCCCAGGAAAAGTTGCCCAGTTGCCCATGACAACCAATCATTTCTCTTCTTTCCTTTTTAACAAGGCCTCTGCAAAATGAAAGAAGCGATCTGATTGGTTGCCATGGGCAACTGGGCAACTTTTCCTCTGCACAGGTTATGATAAATAGTCACAGCAGGACACCCTTTCCTCCCAGTAGTCACCGCATGTACTCGGCTCCCTCTGTTGGCAGGAAGCTATTACTGCCTGCTGCATGTAGCTAATGGAGATTGCAAAGACAAGCCGACATGGCTGATTGTGTTGTCAATCTTGCATCTAGATTTTGTCCAGGCCTCTAAAACGAATGTTTAAAAAAAAAAAAAAAAAAAAAAGCAAAGTTACCATGGCAACCAGAATGAAAACATCTATTGTGGACATCGCCATTTGAAAACGTGATAGAAATGAGGTTTGTTTTACTTACATTTACTTGTTGTTTTCTTTTCAATCTTTGTTTTATTTAAGTTATTTTCTTTTCAATCTCCATAAAGAAATGCAGTGCATCCCTTTAACCAGTCCCTGCCCAGAGACGTTTTGGTGGCTGTCGGTTCCCTGACGTATAGTTTGTGCGTAGTGATCTATTGGTGCAGTCAGTGTGAGGAAGACTGTAATAGAGCCCTGCGCCTAAGAGCGTGCACAGCGGGGCTCGGAAGTCCCATCGGAGTCCTCGCTGGGATTGGTTTCACCATGGAGACTGGCGGAGGTCCCCGGGGTGCTTGTGTGTGTGTGTGTGTGTGTGTGTGTGTGTGTGTGTGTGTATATATTATATTATATAATATATATATATATATACATATATATATATACATACATACACACACACACACACGAGCACCCCGGGGACCTCCGCCAGTCTCCATGGTGAAACCAATCCCAGCGAGGACTCCGATGGGACTTCCGAGCCCCGCTGTGCACGCTCTTAGGCGCAGGGCTCTATTACAGTCTTCCTCACACTGACTGCACCAATAGATCACTACAATATATATATTGAGGCATTCTTATGGTATGCCCAAAAACTACAACTCAATCATGAAGTGACCGCCTTTGGCTGTCAGTGCATGAGTAGTGTTGCTACCAACCATCTAGGACAGTGTTTTCTTAAGTGTGTCTCCAGCTGTTGCAAAACTACAACTCTAAGCATGCCCAGACAGCCAAAGGCGAGCGGTCCAACTGCTGGGAACCCCTGCGATCCCTGTGACGGGACCCCGGTTGTCAGTGAGGAGTGCGTGTTGTCTACCGGTAGACGGCACATGCTCTATTCATTTCTATGGGAGCGCCAGAGTGCTGTACTCAGGTCTCTTTGGCGCTGCCATAGAAATGAACAGAGCAGGCGCTCCTCACGGAAAGCATAACCACCAAATAATCACTGGAATGGGTAAGGGTCAATATGTCATGATTCCTATGACCCCGGTTACACCAGGGTCACTAATACCCTAAATTAATTCTCACACCTAAAACTTAACTTTTATTGTGTCCAAAATGAAAATTAACACTAATTTGAGAGCAGGGTCCCGTTCCAGAGACTTCGAGGTCGAACCCTCTTCAGTCGAACCCCCTGTTATCAGCTGCTTATACGCTATGCTAATTGCAGCTGGAGTTCTCCTTTAATTAGCTGGGAATTAAAGGGGTACTCTGTGCCGGATGACTGGCGATGTGGGACGGAGGCTCGTGATGTCACGTTCACGCCCTCTCAATGCAAGCCTATGGGAAGGGGCGTGATGCCTGTCAAGCCCCCTCCCATAGACTTGCATTGACGTGGGGGGGGGGGGGGGGTTCGGGTGACCGTGACTTCACGAGCGGGGTGTTGCCTCCGGCGCTTCTCCCGACACTCTAAACGAACGCCAGGTGCAGCAGGGAGATCACAGGGGTCCCCAGCGGCAGGACCCCCCGCGATCAGATACTTTATCCCATATCCTTTTGGATAGGGGATAAGATGTCTATTGGTGGAGTACCCCTTTAAATATTCTCTAGGCTTCAAAACTACAACTCCTATCCTGCCTTGACAACACGAAACAGTCGCTGATAGTTGTAGTTTTGTAACCTAATATCCATTTTTAGGTTGGCTGTGTAAATGCGAATAGTCCTCTCCACCTATTGTGGATCGCAAGGCCTAGTCTAGTGTTAAGGAATATACTTTAGTTTTATATCTTTTTATCAGAACCTGTAATTAACGAAAAGAAAACTTTCATTCTAGCACAATAGACTGCTAAGGCTATAAAACACACGTATTCCATCAGCGCCAGATATTAAGTCAGAATGTAAAATGACTGCAGGCAAGAAAAACAGGATATTACAGGTATTTTATTACCGCTGCCAGACTAACAAAGTAAAAGATGAGGGGGAGGATCAGCCGATGCAAATAGTAAAAAAAAAAAAGTATGTAATACAAAAGCGCAGTATAAAAATGTTGGTTTGTTGTGCCAGAAAAACAGTGTAAGACGGCGTGATGAGCGCAGACCGTTTCTATACTGACTCGCGGTTTAGAATATATGTATAACGTATGTGTGTATGTTTCAGCATAACTTCTGAACGGCTGGGGCAATCACTGCCGCCCGAGATTAACGCGATCAGGAGATGTCATAAAGGTCTAAATAGACTTGCATGAGACTTCGGTACCTCTCCTGATCACGTTACTCTTGGGGTGCAGAGATTGCTCGCCAGTTATAAAAGTCCTGCTGCTGGACCCACATCCTGGTAAATAATGATTTAACTGTTCAGCAGGCAGGTTCAGAGAAATGGGACAGGGAGTGGGGGACAGGGTGGGTGGAGGAGAGAAGAATTATTTCGGCCTGAGAGAAGAAAAAACATAAGTGCGGGGGGCAGGGAGAGGCCTGTATACCACCCAGCTTTCCCAGTCTCCTTTCTTTTCAACCCCCCATAAAGTTTAGGTAGGAAGAGCAGGCAATACAGAGTACTCGGCAAGTAAAATAATTCTAGTACTCGAAATGACAGAGTGGGGAGATTTATCAAAACCTGTGCAGAGAAAAAGTTGCCCATAGCAACCAATCAGATCGCTTCTTTGATTTTGCAGAGGCCTTGTTATAAATGAAGGAAGCGATCTTTTTCTCTGCACTGGTTTTGATAAATCTCCCCCTGTGTCCTCAAAGCTGGTGCGAAAGTACAACTACTATCATGGCCTCCCAGCCGACTGTACCTTTTAAAGGGGTACTCCACTGGGTAGCGTTTCAGAACGTTTAGTTACAAATGCTGTGTGCGCTGCGAGTCTGACACTCCCTCTAGTGATGACACGCCCCCTCCCATAGACTTGCATTGAGGGGGCGTGTCCGAACCCCGCAGTGCGCACACAGCGTTCAGAACTAGATGTTCCGAACGCTGGTCAGTGGAGTACCCATTTAAGCCAGTGTTCACCAACCTTGGTTCCATTTAGATGGGTGTATCCAGTACTTTATGGATCCATAGCTTGACATTGATTGTGGCGCCATAGCCATGCTGTTTAACCTTCCATAGAACATGAGGATGTTGTATTCTAAGCGTGTTATAAGCCCATTGCAAAATGTCAAGTAATTGAGACAATAAAGTTCTCGAATCTCGCTGCTCGCTTGCCACGGAGTTCATGATGGGAGCATTAAAGAATGTAATTTACTTAGTTTTCGCATATATTGCTGTTGGCATCTGAGGAATCCCATCTCCTCGTGCTGGGAGAGATGATGTTTGCAATAAACCCAAATGGAATGTGCTCTACGAAATCGCGTGATGGCGGCGTGTATGAATAATGGCGCGGACAAATCGAGCAGATGGCGACACTTATAAATGTTTCCAGCCCGGGATAGCCTTTAAATGTCAACCTAAATCATTTCGCCGTGTAGCGGGTTAAGATTATTATTTTTATTTTTTTAAGTTTTATGTATTAATTTTTAAGAATAGTAACAAAACAATACAGCTAGGAGCCCCACAGGAGTGACCGCAAGGCCAGGATAGCAACTTCCATGAATAAGTGAATGGGAACAGATAGGCAAAGTCCATATGAGAAATTGTAACGGAATAGTCCCATAATGCTCTTACAATACCCCTCAGGAATAGTCCCAGCCCATGTAGCTCCCAGCAAGAACAAGCCCAGCACACAAACACAAAACCATACACGCACTCGCACGAAACCGGGGCCTCCATCCTCCACTCCTCTATGACAACTTACAAGAATGAGCCCTCTAAGGGTGAGTTCACACGGAGTAAATAAAGAGTAATTCATGTGGAAAAATTCTCGGGCGGAAATTTTTTTTTTATATTCGCACGCAATTTGCACACGGAATTGCGTGCGGAAATGGGGGAGAAAGAAGTGAAGGGTTTTTCAGCAAATTCCGCACGAAAATGATGTCCGTAAGACCATTGACTCCTATTGATTTCTGCTAGCGGATTCCGCTTGAAGAATGAACATGCTCATTCTTCAAGCGGAACGGAATTCAGTGTCGCAATTCCACTAGCAGAATTTCCGCAGTGTGAACAGGACAGCAGAAATAACATTAAAGTCAATGGGCAGAGGGGATGTGCATTAATTTGGAGCGTAGAATTCAAGAGGAAATACTAGAGTAAATTCCTCTTGAATTACTCTGTGTGAACACACCCTAAGTCTGTGACCCAGTCCTAACCGGAGGATCAGCCGAAGCCTCCAGCCGCAACCAAGGTGACCACACCTTATCAAACTTTTGCAAAAAACGTCGACTAATGTACAAGGCACGATACAGGGGGACATACTTGGTAACCAAGGCCACCCAATGGGAAAGCGGGGGAGTAACAGTATCTTTCCAGGCCATGATGCCCACTTTACGAGCCCAGAAAAGAAAACTAAGAGGCGCCTATGCTACCAGACTCCAAACCATTAATAACACCCAACAAACACACCTCCGGGACATAAACCTACTTAAACTCAAGGTGATCTGTCATGAACTGCAATACCTCCTTCTAGAAGGGAACCACACCGGCATTCCCGCACAGCATGTAAAAGCGAGTCCCTGTGAATACTACTTCAGAAGCAACCATCAGAAGACGAATCCTCCATGCAAAGCAAGTTGACGGGCGTATAATACAGGCGAAGAATTAGACGAAACTGAATAAGGAGATCACAGGCACTAACTACTAGGGATCGACCGATATCTGTTTTTTAGGGCCGATACCGATAATCTGTGGCCTTTCAGGCCGATAGCCGATAACTTATCGCGCTTTAAATCGATTAACTGCAGCGGCTTTTGGCTGAATCAGAGACCACCGCCGCCACCCGCTTCTCTCCCCCTGCCTGTCCGGGGGTCCTCCCAACCACCGCCGCTGCCCCATTGCCTTCCCTATCCCCGGTTTTATAATTACCTGTTACCGGGGTCCGCGTTACTTCTGGCTCCCGTCCTGAGCGGTCACTGTGCGCACTGACGGTGACTTCACGTTGGGGACGTCGCTGCGCAGCGCACAGCGTAACGCAGGACGCAGCAGGAGCCAGAAGTAGCGCGGGCCCCGGGAACAGGTAATTATAAAACCAGGGATAGGGGAGGCAATGGGGGCGGCGTTCAGTGCGGTGGGGGGCGGTCTTCACAGGTTTAAGGATAACAACAATCAGGGCGTCTCTCATAGTCGGGAAGTCTCCTCATTTCATAAGCAGCATTATACAATCTGAGCAGTAAAGGGATAAAATTCTCCTCGTTCAGCCCATACCAGGTCCCAACCATCCCATCCAAGCTGGTCGTCTTCCCGGGGGGCAGCTCCTTAATGGCCTGAGACACTACCTCAAACGTAAAAGGAGCATCAAGAGCAGAGGCCTGAGAGGGAGTAAGGGAGGAAAGAGACCCGACAAAAATGGACCCAAACACTAGAATTAACTAGAAGAATATAAATCACTATAAAAGGCCTTAAAAGCCCCATTAACCACCACAGGATCTCTGACTAAGACACCATCTACACCACGGATACAGGGAATAGACAACAGCCGAAGGCTGTCCGGGCATGCTGGGAGTTGTAGTTTTGCAACAGCTGGAGGCACACTGGTTAGGAAACGCTGCTCTAGCATATTCTTTGCTATTGCTCTCTCTGGTCCCCTTGGCACTTGCTCACTCATTCTCTGGCCCTTTTTGCTCTTATTTGCTCTCTCTAACTCACTTTGCTCTTGTTTGCTTTCTCTTGCTCCCTCTTCTCTTGCTCTCTCTTTTTGGCTCCTTTTTGCTCTTGCTCTCTTTTTTTGGCTCCTTTTGGCTTTTGCTCTCTTTGGCTCCTTTTTGCTCTTGCTCTCTCTTTCTGGCTCCTTGTAGCTCTTGCTCTCTTTCTGGCTCCTTGTAGCTCTTGCTCTCTTTCTGGCTCCTTGTAGCTCTTGCTCTCTCTTTCTGGCTCCTTTTTAGCTCTTGCTCTCTCTTTCTGGCTCCTTTTGTAGCTCTTGCTCTCTCTTTCTGGCTCCTTTTGTAGCTCTTGCTCTCTCTTTCTGGCTCCTTTTGTAGCTCTTGCTCTCTCTTTCTGGCTCCTTTTGTAGCTCTTGCTCTCTCTTTCTGGCTCCCTTGTAGCTCTTGCTCTCTCTTTCTGGCTCCTTTTTTAGCTCCTGCTTTCTCTTTCTGGCTCCTTTTGTAGCTCTTGCTCTCTCTTTCTGGCTCCTTTTGTAGCTCTTGCTCTCTCTTTCTGGCTCCTTTTGTAGCTCTTGCTCTCTCTTTCTGGCTCCTTTTGTAGCTCTTGCTCTCTCTTTCTGGCTCCTTTTGTAGCTCTTGCTCTCTCTTTCTGGCTCCTTTTGTAGCTCTTGCTCTCTCTTTCTGGCTCCTTTTGTAGCTCCTGCTCTCTCTTTCTGGCTCCTTTTGTAGCTCCTGCTCTCTCTTTCTGGCTCCTTTTGTAGCTCTTGCTCTCTCTTTCTGGCTCCTTTTGTAGCTCTTGCTCTCTCTTTCTGGCTCCTTTTGTAGCTCCTGCTCTCTCTTTCTGGCTCCTTTTGTAGCTCCTGCTCTCTCTTTCTTTGCTCTTATCAGTCGCTCTTTGGTCCTGTTTGATTTTGCTCTCTGGCCACCTTGGCACTGGCTGCCCCCCCCCCCCTCCTTGCACTCTTGCTTGTGCCTTCTCTCTATGGCTCCATTTGCTCTTGCTCGCTCTCTTGCTCCCTACACTCTTGCTTTGCTCTTGCTCGCTTACTCTATGGCCCTTCTCGCTTGCTATTTGGCCAACTGAGCTCTGGCTCACTCATTACTTGTATATAAATATTTCAGGAATAACTGTGTAGTGCTTTGTATCACTAGGGATGGTGAACACAAATAGTTTCTTATTTTTATTGCACACTTTACACATCTTTTTATGTAGCCTGAACACTTTTCTGGCTGAGCAGGTCTTTGTGCTCCTGGCCTCTGTACTCCGTGCTGGTACAGATGTATTTGGGACAATGATATTTACTATGAGCAGCTCCATATTTGTCCAGCGTTCAGTAGAAATAAGCTCCTTTCATCCTCATTTTATTAACAATAAATCTCTTCAGTAGAGATACCGTTTAACACCCACACCTTCCTGTAGAGTATCGTGGGCAGGATCTCCCCACCCGCCCAGTCGGTGCCTCCAGCCTCTTTGCCCAAGGCGCAGTGCACATGCCTCCTGATAAACATCGTGTACACACCCAGCATTTCAAAGGAGACAAGGCTTTTGTTGCTGGGATGTTGTATGGATGCTGAGCTGCCAATGTTTGCACTTATATTACCTTACACCTTTTTTTTTTCTCCTTTTTCTTTTATGTGTATTGTTACCAGTCACATGAACCTATAGTGTGTATAAGAGGACAAAAAGAACTGCAGCCCCCTGGCAATGTCGGATACAGAATGCTGCAAGAAATGCAAGGTTTCTGACCTGCCCCTAGCGCAGCGTTTCCCAACCAGGGTGCCTCAAGGTGTTGCAAAACTACAACTCCCAGCATGCCTGGACAGCCAAAGGCTGTCCAGGCATGCTGGGAGTTGTAGTTTTGCAACATCTGGAGGCACCCTGGTTGGGAAACGCTGCCCTAGTGAGACCAACCTCAAAAAGTTTTTTTTTTCGTGCTAAAAATCACGTTTCTGGATAAGAAAAGGTTTCACCCAAAACAAGTCTTGTAAACTGCACCGACTAAACCATTCGGATCATGCGGACATTGCCATCCCGTGGCCAACATCCATTTTTTGAAATTTCGTAAAGTGCCCTGCGCAGCGGAATCCCATGGACAGCAAAGGGACTGCAACAGAATTTCAGAGCAGGGTTTTAAAACTGAATTCGAGCCGGAAATTCTGTAGTATGAACCTGGCCTTAGACTAGGTTCACATGTGCGTTTGTCCTTTCCGCTTTATTTGTCTGAAAAAAACTAAAATGAACTGAACCCGTAAATTCCAATGGATCTTTATCAACAGTTCAGGTCAGTTTACATTAGTTCAGTTTAATATAATAAAAAAAAAAGTTATTATTTTTAGCATTTTCAGTTCTGAGAGAGGAGGAGTTCAAAGCGGAGAAATTGTCAAAAAAAAAAATTATCCAAAGGACTGCAGCAGTATTTGACGCTGTGGGTGCGCTACTGCCCATCCCTAGTGTGTGCCTCCAGCTGTGTCCGTGTCTTGCTCGTAGCCGCAATCCGCCATTATGAGCAGACAGAGCGTGTTGCGCGTTGCATGCAGATGCACAGCTCTGCAGACCTCGCGGACGCTTTTTCCTGCTCTCTGAGCTAGGCCTAGAGCGGCTGCAATGTCTGGAGTGCACGGCGCAGGCGCGTCCAGCGGCTCCCTTTGTGTCTGCTCATAGTGGTGGATTGCTGCTGCAAGCAGGACACATGGGCACAGCAAAAGGCACACTCTAGGGACAGGCAATAGTGCATCCGCATTGTCAAATACGCTGCGGATTCACTACGTGCGACCCTACCCTTAGGGCTCGTTTACATGAGCAGATTTCTTTTGTAATCTTTGTAATCTTTTTCAAACCCAAAATGGAGCAGGGTCTCCATGTGTTACCCGAAGCAGATTTTCGACATCGGAGATTCCTGTTTGAAAAGAAATCCACTCGTGTGAACGAGCCCTTAGGGTGTATTCACACGTACACTCAGCAGAATTGATGCTGCAGGGTTCAGTGTAAACTAAATGACTGAGCACTGCTTCAAATCCTGTGCATCAAATCTACGCAGGATACTGTACCTTTTGTGAGGATTTTCTGCAGCTGATCTGCTGCTTATTTTAAAAAAGCTGTAGAAAATAAGCAGCTTAAAATCTGCAGCAACATCCACACGAAAATCCGCAGCAAAATCCGCTCGTGTGAACGAGCCCTTACGGTAAGGTCACGTGTGCCGCATTTTCCAACTCATTGAGGTCAATGGATAGCAAAATACGCACCTGATTTTGCTATCCTTTGACTTAAATGGGTAGAAAAATATGGCACGCGTGACCCTACACTTAAAGTGGTATTCCGACTTTATACATCTTATCCCCGATCCAAAGCATGTGTCAAAAGATGTATGATCGCAGGGGTAATGCTGCTGCGACCCTTCAACCCCCCCCCCCCGGCGATCTTGGTGCAGCCCCCAGCATTCTGTGCTGGGTGCTGCCTTTGAGACTGAGACTTGATGTCGCGCCACCCTTGTGACATCAAGCCACGCCCCCTCCATTCATGTATATGGGAGGAGGTGTGACTGCTTTCATGCCCCCTCCCATAGACACGAATGGAGGGGCCGTGGCGTGATGTCACGAAAGGGGGATGGCCGTGACGTCACGTCTCTGTCTCGGAGGCAGCACCCGCCACAGAATGCCGGGGCCTGCATCGAGATCGTGGGGGGTCGCAGCAGCGGCACCCCCTGCGATCATACATCTTTTGCCCTGTGCTTCGGATCGGGGATAAGATTTATAAAGCTGGAATACCCCTTTTAAGAGAAACACAGTTTTTACAAATTAATTCCCTCATTGTATTTTATAGACCGGCAAATGTTCAGATTTGCAAATTCCAATAGAATGACATAAAATAGGATAGATTAGATTAAAATCTTCTCCCGGGTAATGGACGTGGCCTATCGTAGTGGTCAATGAATCGTCTTTATAGACCTCTTTATACACACTTACAAAATGGTGTCAATACTAGAAGCCCTAATGGGGTGTGTGTGTGTGTGTGTGTGTGTGTGTGTGTGTGTGTGTGTGTGTGTATATATATATATATGTGTGTGTGTGTGTGTGTGTGTGTGTGTGTGTGTGTGTGTGTATATATGTATATATATATATATTTAGTAAATTTGAGTAGCCGTATTAGTCTAGTGATGCAGATGCAAATCATAAAATGTTGCAGTATCTTGTAACACCTTTTTTATTGGACTAACAGCATTTTGTAGAGACAAGCTTTCGGGATTCCTCCCTTTATCAAGTCCAAAGCAATTTGCTCTATCAAGTCCAAAGCGATTTGCTTTGGACTTGATAAAGGGAGGAACCCCGAAAGCTTGTCTCTACAAAATGCTGTTAGTCCAATAAAAAAGGTATTACAAGATACTGCAACATTTTATGATTTTCATCAATATATATATATATATATATATATATATATATTTACATAGGTGTAGTTTGGCCGTTGCTGTTGAAGCCGTCTGTTTCCTACTAAATAACTGGTTCGGTTAGATAACCGCGATATGGATGTTATTGTTATGACGTACTTGTTGAAGAATAAACAGTCCCAAGATACAGTCCGTCTCATTTCATCGGTGAAGGCCGGGGCTGCTGGATGAGGAGCAGGTGAGGTGTAGCGTTCGCTTGGAATAGTGAGTGGTGGGTTAGTAGGTGATCGCTGGGGTTCTGCTGCCCATTCATTTATATAGTGGCGTGTGACTTTCTGTATAGCTATTTCTGACTAATCCTGGTCTAGATAATACAGAAGTGACTACAACAGTGTTTCCCAACAAGGGCACCTCCAGTTGTTTCAAAACTACAACTCCCAGCATGCCTGGACAGCCGAAGGCTGTCCAGGCATGCTGCGAGTTGTAGTTTTGCAATAGCTGGAGGCACACTGGTTGGGAAAAACTGTACTGGGGCATAAGTTCAAGTTGTCTTGGTGGGAAAACCCATTTTGAGGGTGAATTTCACTTAAGGTAGGGTCAGACAACACAGAACCGCAGCGTATTTTAAGCTGCGGTTCTGCCGGTTACCCGACCCGAAGTGTGCCTCCAGCTGTTTCCCAACCCCCTTGCTTGCAGTGGCAATCCGCCGCTGTGAGCAGTCACACAGGGGCCTTCGAGTCACCACCTTGCTCACACTCTACTCAGACATCGCGGTGCGGTCGCAGTGTCGGAGTACACAGCACATGCGTGCGGCGAGTCGCACAGCAATTCGCCCTGTGTGACTGCTCGGAATGGCAGATTGCCACAGGGCTTTCAAGAGTCGCAAACCTATGTGAACCCGGACCACACTTAGAAGTGGGGGGGGGGGGGGGAGGGGGGAGAAGCAGTGACTGGAAACATTTTTATTTGCGCCAAAGTTATCAAAGGCCATGTGACAAGACTCTAAAAACACTACAAAAAAACAATCTACACAAAGAACTTTCTAGAACGTGAATTGATAAACACACTGGGAGAGATTTATCAAAACCTGTCCAGAGAAAAAGTTGTCCAGTTGCCCATAGCAACCAATCAGATCGCTTCTTTCATTTTACAGAGGCCTTGTTAAAAATGAAAGAAGCGATCTAATTGGTTGCTATGGGCAACGTTCCCTCTGCACAGGTTTTGATAAATCTCCCCCGCTGTGTGAACATGGAAACAAATGAAGAAGCTGTAATGATCTTTAGCGCTTCTCGGGAGTAACCACCAGCTCAGCATTTCTACGTTTGGCGCCAGATGATATTTGGTGTCTCTTTTGTAAATCCCGAAATTTTCTGAGTCAGTATTTGATCATAGTTTATATAGACCATGGAATATGTCAACCTGGCACCCAGTAGCTGAACCGCAGTCGGTGGTATTTTTTCTTTTTTTTTCCCCCTCCATTGATTTTGTGGGTGGAGAGCCAAGTATATAATACGTGTGATTATCTGCTACCATCCGAAATAGTCCTGGCGCTAATGCCTCCCGCTCTCGGTAGAGAATTGTTACCCCCCCCCCCCCCACACACTTTGAAGTTTTTGGCTCGCATCATACTGTTTATTGTTACTTTGTAATTTATGGTCTCAATTTGGAAAATTAAACTTGTTGGCTTCCTAGAGGCGACCGAGATCCCGCAGAATGATCTCATAGTCCTTTGTCCTCCGACTTGATATATATCGGTCGTAATTGCTTGTAGTTCTACTTTTGGGTTCTGGCTTTGGTCCATGTGAAATGAGGCCCAGATCTGGATTGGTACGGCTGAGGATGAGACAAAATGGATACGGAGGAGCTTCACTCGGTCTAGAGATGTTATGAAGATGAGTTACACACCGATTTATTCTGGATTACGTATAGTTGGATGAGAATGACTCTTCGGTTCAATTTGGACCGAAGTATTCGTATTGCATTAGAACCTTCACTAGAACCTTCACTGACCCTCCAGCGTATTGCACTAGAACCTTCACTGACTCCAGTGTTTCCTAACCAATGTTCCCCCAGCTCTTGAGATACAAAATTGCCAAGCATTCCCAGGCAGCAGAAGTGGCTCTAGACTTTGTGAAGCCTTAAAGGGTTACTCCACTGGCCAGCCTTCCGGCTGAGTTCGAAACATTTAGTTCTGAATGCTGTGCTTTCGCTGCGGGGGTCGACCACGCCCCCTTGTGATTTCAGGCCACGCCCTCAATACAAGTCTATGGTAGCTGGCATAATGGCAGACATGCCCCCTTCCATAGACTTGTGTTGCGGGGGGCGTGTCTTAATGTCACGAGGGGGCATGGCCGACCCCCGCAACGAAAGCACAGCATTCAAAACTAAATGTTTCGAACTCAGCCGGAAAGCTGGCCAGTGGAGTACCCCCTTTAAAGGGGTAATCCAGTGGAAAACTATTTTTTAAATTTTTTTTAAATCAACTGATGATGCCAGAAAGTTAAACAGATTTGTAAATTACTTCTATTTAAAAATTTTAATCCTTCCATTACTTATCCACTACTGTATAATACAGAGAAAGTTCTTTTCTTTTTGAATTACTTTCCAATCTGACCACAGTGCTCTCTGCTGACACCTCTGTTCATGTCATTAACTGTCCAGAGCAGGATATGTTTGCTCTGGGGAATTGTTCCTGCTCTGGACATTTCCTGACATGGACAGAGATGTCAGCAGAGAGCACTGTGGTCAGACTGAAAAGAACTTCCTCTGTTTTATACAGCAGCTTAGTAGTACTGGAAGGATTAAGATTTTTAAATAGAAGAAATTTAGAAATCTGTTTAACTTTCTGGCACCAGTTGATAAAAAAAAAAAAAAAAAAATTTTTTTTTTTTTTTTAAATTCCACCGGAGTACCCCTTTAAGGTGAAAGTCAAACATGAGGGCCAGACTGACGCTCCTAGTAAGGATATGCCCCCAGTAGGTAGTAGCGAAACCTTCCCTTCTAGAAAGGAGCCCCCAGTAGTTGGGGCCCACTCACCTTTCCTCCTCTCCTGAGATGAGGCCTCTGTGTTCTCCGCTGTCAGTGGCGCAGGATTTTGAGTTTTGCAGAACCTGATGTCTTCGCACAGCAGAGCCTGCAACGCTCTGGATAACAGACTGAACGATGAAGAGGCCTCGGCACGGGAGGGTAATAAAGGTGAGAGGGATTTTTATTTAAAATAGACGTCTAGTGTAGATGCTGACACTACTGCCTCCCTATGTGACTCTCTGTATTTAATGATAGCACAGGTGGTGCTGTATCCTGGTCGTAGGTGATGGAGGCACAGGTGGCACGCCTTCCCTGTAGGTGATGGAGGCACAGGTGGCATGCCTTCCCTGTAGGTGATGGAGGCACAGGTGGCACGCCTTCCCTATAGGTGATGGAGGCACAGGTGGCATGCCTTCCCTGTAGGTGATGGAGGCACAGGTGGCACGCCTTCCCTGTAGGTGATGGAGGCACAGGTGGCACGCCTTACCTGTAGGTGATGGAGGCACAGGTGGCACGCCTTACCTGTAGGTGATGGAGGCACAGATGGCACGCCTTCCCTGTAGGTGATGGAGGCACAGGTGGCGCAACCTCCCTGTAGGTGATGGAGGCACATGTGGCGCGACCTCCCTGTAGGTGATGGAGGCACATGTGGCACGACCTCCCTGTAGGTGATGGGGGCACATGTGGCACGACCTCCTTGTAGGTGATGGAGGTGCGACCTCCCTGTAGGTGATGGAGGCACAGGTGGCGCGACCTCCCTGTAGGTGATGGAGGCACAGGTGGCGCGACCTCCCTGTAGGTGATGGAGGCACAGGTGGCGCGACCTCCCTGTAGGTGATGGAGGCACAGGTGGCGCGACCTCCCTGTAGGTGATGGAGGCACAGGTGGCGCGACCTCCCTGTAGGTGATGGAGGCACAGGTGGCGCGACCTCCCTGTAGGTGATGGAGGCACAGGTGGCGCGACCTCCCTGTAGGTGATGGAGGCACAGGTGGCGCGACCTCCCTGTAGGTGATGGAGGCACAGGTGGCGCGACCTCCCTGTAGGTGATGGAGGCACAGGTGGCGCGACCTCCCTGTAGGTGATGGAGGCACAGGTGGCGCGACCTCCCTGTAGGTGATGGAGGCACAGGTGGCGCGACCTCCCTGTAGGTGATGGAGGCACAGGTGGCGCGACCTCCCTGTAGGTGATGGAGGCACAGGTGGCGCGACCTCCCTGTAGGTGATGGAGGCACAGGTGGCGCGACCTCCCTGTAGGTGATGGAGGCACAGGGGGCGCGACCTCCCTGTAGGTGATGGAGGCACAGGGGGCGCGACCTCCCTGTAGGTGATGGAGGCACAGGGGGCGCGACCTCCCTGTAGGTGATGATAGCACGACCTCCCTGTAGGTGATGGGGGCACATGTGGCGCGACCTCCCTGTAGGTGATGGTGGCAAGATCTCCCTGTAGGTGATGGAGGCACAGGGGGCACGACCTCCCTGTATGTGATGATAGCACGACCTCCCTATAGGTGATGGGGGCACATGTGGCGCGACCTCCCTGTAGGTGATGGTGGCAAGATCTCCCTGTAGGTGATGGAGGCACAGGGGGCACAACCTCCCTGTATGTGATGATAGCACGACCTCCCTGTAGGTGATGGGGGCACATGTGGCGCGACCTCCCTGTAGGTGATGGTGGCAAGATCTCCCTGTAGGTGATGGAGGCACAGGGGGCACGACCTCCCTGTATGTGATGATAGCACGACCTCCCTGTAGGTGATGGGGGGCACAGGTGGCCTCTTTGTGGTTGGACATGCTGAAGAAATTTATTAGTTCAGTCAAGACTCACTATATCCTCGCAGGAAAACGGAAGCTTTTGTTTTAGTAGCCGCACGTTTTCTAGCACCTTTTATAAATGACGTTAGCTGAAATCTTGCAGAAAATGTTAATCTCTGCCTTGGCTGCTCTATGTACAGCGCTTTGTGGCATTAACCTTAAAGACTTGTGCATTATCTAAAGCTTTTCTATACAGCGCACAATTGTGAAATATCATCCCAGCCTTTTGCATTTTACCTTGTTTTATTTCTCTGAAGGCGCAAGAGGGACGTCTCAAGGGCAAATAAGAAAAAAGCGCTATTTTTAATGGAATGTTACGCTTGGGCCGAAAACCCAGGCGAACGTACAAAGTGCCGCAGAATCCTGTAAACATAGATGCCGCAAGTCATCGTCGCCAGCCAAGAGCCTGAAACCATTGTGTTTTTGGCATCTCACTGATGCCATTCCCAGAGGAGGAGAGCAAACTCTTGTTTTATCTGGAAATGCAAACCGTTTACAAGAGGCGACTATTTACTCTGAGCTTTTCTCTCGCCTGCAGGTTTTAAGCTGCGAGTTAAAGAATATTCTCCCGGCGCCAGTCCTTTCATGCCCAGAAGATCAACCGCAGGCAGGAAAAAAACAAACTTTTTAGACTCTCTTCTCTCTAGCGTTCCTGGGATCTTTGTAAATGCATTTGTACAGAGCATGTTGGGTATACGGGAACACTCCCTCGTAATCTCATACGAGCTGAATGTAAGGGATTATGGGAACTGCGTAGAATAAGTCTGGGAATAGTGTTTCCCATCCAGGGATCCTCAAGCTGTTGCAAAGCTACTACTTCCAGCATGCCCGGACAGCCAATGGAATTGTGGGAAATAAACTCTGGAAATAGGATTTCCCTATCCAGGGTGCCTCCAGCTGTTGCAAAACTATTTTTTTCCCTGGATGGAAATAGTTATTCCCAGACTTTACCCTGCATGAGAAACACTATTCCCAAACGTTTACCCTGGATGGGAAACTCTATACCCAGACTCTACCCTGGATGGGAAACTCTATACCCAGACTCTACCCTGGATGGGAAACTCTATACCCAGACTTTACCCTGGATGGGAAACTCTATTCCCAGACTCTACCCTGGATGGGAAACTCTATACCCAGACTCTTCCCTGGATGGGAAACTGTATTCATAGACTTTACCCTGGATGGGAAACTCTATTCCCAGTCTGGGAATAATGTTTTCCATCCAGGGTGCCTCCAGCTGTTGCAAAATTACAACTCCCAGCATGCTGGGAGCTGTAGTTTTGCAACAGCTGCCGCCAACCTGGATGGAAAACACTGCTCTAATATGACTAACTTCATGGTCACCTTACATAGTGCACGTTTTTTATTACACGCTTTACACTATTGCTACATACAATCAGGCAAGTGGACTCGGCGTACATTAAACAAGCGGTGCCGCTACGTGTATCAGAAAGACACTATAGCAAAGAAAAAGAAATACACAATCTAGCGCACACCCAATATGTAAATATATCAAAGAACTTTATTTCACATACAAAAAGATAACAGCAGACTAGACAGTTAAAAACATTTAGAAAGGCACAAAGGCCACCACACTAACAGGGAGGGAGGGGGGGGGCGGCAGGTGCCCCCTAGACCCCACACGTTACTTTGCCCGTCGGCAACTTCCTCAGGGATGTTTGTACGTGAAATAAAATTATCTTTGATATATTTACATATTGGTGTGCGCTAGATTGTTTCTTTTTCTTTGATATAGTGTCTCTTTACACTATTGATCTCCCCCAAGTAATGTATTGCCCAATAATTGACTCTATTGCAGGATAATGATAGTGTGCGGTCTTTACATTTCCATAATCTACCTCGTCTGCAATATACAAGCTCTTATTATAGCACAGCCTGGGATTTGGCAGCGAGGCTCGCTTTCCTTTTCTTTTTTTCTTTTTCCTCCTCTATTCGGCAGCAATTTATATTCTTTTTTTGTCTTTTGCGTTTTGTGTATTGTGTAGGGGAAAATTGGATTGTCTTCCAACAGGCTGGGATGAAAGCGGCCATCAAGATCCCAGGGCCCTGTAAAGTACAGGCCTGCTCGCAGCTGTAGGGTTCGGCCCTTTCGATGTGGTTGGCTTTGTTGCAGGAATTTCATATGTAAGGTTATAATCCTGCTCTCTACTTTACCCAAAAGTTAGGGCTGAAATTACTGTGAATTTAAAGCCATTAACTTTAATAATGGAGCCTTTTGGTTTTGCAGCCAAGTAAGGAGATATTGGATTTTTTCTGAATTAAACTGACTCTTCTAGTCTTTATATTTTCTTCTTTTAATCTTTTGCAAATGGTTAAAGCGTAGCTGTCATTTCAGGTGACTTGTCAGGATAAGCAGCCCTGTGTGTGGACATGAGGAACAGCACTATTTCTGGCCATTATAGAACTTCTAGATGGTATTTTTCATCAGATTTGTCCTCTGCAGGCTTCATTTATAATTTGCAGATCTCCGAAAGCAGCCCCCTCCCCTCACCATAGACTTGTATTACTTGTCTTGTAGACTCATGACTGATTTTTAGGGGTGATTTGATAAAATAAAGTTTGATAACAGGAGAAAGAAGCATTTTGTCTAACACGTTTATTACAAAGTTTCTTATATTCACTTGTATTGTCATATGCAATGTTTCTTCAAATTACAGTGACTATTTAATGCAGAGCTTGCCATTTATAAGTAAATCTGTATACACAGTGTTGGAGGTATATGCTCCTGATGTACACCTCCAGTTTTTGCCACCTTATAGGTAGAGTAGCTGTTTTCCTGTAGGGCATGAGCTGGCTCCCTTCTGCCACCTATTGGAGGTGGAGCTATCCTTGTGATTTAGTGCTTGACCCCTTTTTAAAGTGTATCTGTCATTTTAGAAAAACATTTCAGTAAGACTCTGCCAAAACGTGTACCATATAAAGGTGGACTTTATGCAGTGGCGGTCAACGTTCTTCCTATGCCACTGCATGCCCATAAAGCAGCAGTGGACCTACTTGGGGCGGTTGCCACACTAGGAAGATTTCTAGGTAGAGATGGCAAGGCCTGGAAAAAAACTTAAAGGAGTTCTATAGTGAAAGATTAATTTATCCCCTAATTATAGATTGCGGGGGGTGGGGGTGTCCTACTGCTGGGGATCCCCTGCGGTCTCCTAAACGAGGCCCCGGCAGTCTGCTGGAAGGGGGCATGACGACCCCCACACGGAGCGGCGGCTGACACGCCCCCTCCATGTATCCCATGGAGATACATGGAGGCGGTGTGTCGGCTGCGGCTTCCTGTGGGGGTCAGAACGGCCCCTTCTGGCAGACTGCCGGGTCCCCATTTTAGATAGGGAATACATTTATTTTTCACTGCACTACTCCTTTAATGTAGAAAATAAGGACTCTCTTGTGCAATAAGAAAACACTAAGGTCATATGACTCTGTTTAACCACAGTTATCAGATTTGCATCATTGTCTCATAACGCTACCAATTGTTTCCCATATCAGCAAACATTGAGGTTGTGTGACTGGGATTCTTTGTAAACTTTACGAGCAAGGTAAATTCCAATGGAACCTCTATAGGTTTCTTTAGGAAACTATTAAAACAAAGTTAGACATAAACCATGTATTGGCCTCTACTTTTAAAGGGGTACTCAAGTAAAGTGTGTTCCCTGTAACCCATCCTGCCTGATAGATATGGCTCCTGTTGCCTCTGTTGTCTTTTTTGGCTGCTTGATATTCTTTGCCATTCTTCTGTCTCCTTGTCTGCATCCCCCACCAATCATTGCAGCTCTGCTCTGCCAGCCACCACCTTCATGCTCTAAGTAGCAGAGAGAGATTCAGTGTATGATTGGTTGAGGCTGGAAACACCTCCCAGTTCTCTGCATTAAAGGGAGCATGAGCCCATGTGATCTATGTGTGTCTCAGGAGGGTGGGGGCTACTTTCAAAGAGGGGTTTGGACAGAGGCAGAGTGGATGGCTGGATGATGTCATTCCCTCACTCCCTGCATGTAAGTGACAACCAAAGAGAGGAAACTGATCTTTATAGCTAATGAATGATATTTAGACAATTTAAATAGGTTAACGAGAGGGAAAGCATGGGCTATGAGTAGTTCCCAGGGATTACCCCTTCAGCAAAACCGCAACTCCCAGCATGCTTGGACAGCTGAAGGCTGAGTGTTCTGTCGGAGAGTGTTCTGTCCCGAAAGATCGTTTCCAAATGAAACAATCCGACTCTCGACCAAAAATTTCAGACACAGGTGACTTCTTTCTTCATAATGCCAATCTGCTGTTGGTTTTTAAAATTTCACCCAACAAATGTAAAATTTTGGGTGCCCAATGCCATTTTCATCAACTTTAATCTGTGTACTTGAAAACATACTTGTGTTCTGTTAGGCTAGGTTCACATTACAGAATCTCCGGACGGAAAGTTACCGAGGGCAGCCAGCGCCAAGTTTCAGCAGAAGGAACTTAAAGGGATACTCCACTGGAAAACATTTTTTATTTTAAATCAACTGGTGCCAGAAAGTTAAACAGATTTGTAAATTACATCTATTAAGAAATCTTAATCCTTACAGTACTTATCAGCTGCTGTATGATCCATAGGAAGTTCTTTTCTTTTTAAATTTCCTTTCTGTCTGACCACAGTGCTCTCTGCCGACTCCTTTGTCCATGTCAGGAACTGTACAGAGCAGGATAGGTTTGCTATTCAGTCAGCACTGGCCGCACTCGGAAACTCTGGGCGGAAATTTTTTGCCTGGAGATTATGTAGTGTGAGCCTAGCCTTACCGCAAAGTTGTTCCAGTTTATAGAGAAACAAGTAGCTTTTCTATGGAGCCTGGTAACGGATCTGTGTGCATCCGAGATGGGAAAATTATTATAGACAGTAGCTGGTTTGCGGAGCCCTGGGGCCAATACCCTAAAACCTAAAAACTCAGTAGCCATTTTTTTTTCTGACCCATTAAAGGGGTTATCCACCATAAGGTGATTTTAGTACATACCTGGCAGACAGTAATGGACATGCTTAGGAAGGATCTGCGCTTGTCTTGGGGCTAAATGTCTATGTTGTGAGATTACCATAACACTGTGGCTAGCTTTTTGTGAACTGGTATTTCCTATTTTAGTTTTCTCTTTTTGACTACAAATCCCATAATACCATTTTCCTCCCTCCCACACATCAGCCACCCATTGAAACATAAATGAGCTGCATCCATTCAAAAGACCTGTGGTTTTCAATCAGGGTGCCTACAGCTCTTGCATTAGTTCCAGATTGATCCCTCTCCCACCAAGCGATCGCTCCACCCATTGAAGCAGACAGGCTCCCTGCCATCAGCTGACTAGTGATGTCAGGTCTCGGCCACATTGCAAGCTGGGAAAAATCTGAGACAACAGTCATTTTGTATGCTGTTAAAAATTAAAATTGGATTGACAAACACATAAGAATTGTAAGAAAACCGTCACACACAGGTACAGACACTATATTATGTACTACACTAACTTTACAGCCTCTGTAGCATAGTCAAATAAAAAAAAAAAAATTCCTGGAATACCCCTTTAACTAAAACACATTCCATCCTCCTTCCTGCCTCCTACACCTTACAGCAGTGTTGCCCAACCAGGGTGCCTCCAGCGGTTGCAAAACTACAACTCCCAACATGCCCGGACAGCCAAAGGCTGTCCGGGCATGCTGGGAGTTGTAGTTTTGCAACAGCTGGAGGCACCCTGGTTGGGAAACACTGCCTTACAAGCGATGTTTTGATGGGTGTCAGATCACCCACTTCATTCTACCCTTACCTGGGATGTCTGGCAGTGGCAGACATATCCTGACTGCCAGTTTGTGTGGGATGAGTATTTCCGAATCTCGCCTCTGCAGATCATACTTAATACAAATGTCTGCAGTCATTACTTCTCCATGATCCTCTGTGGTCCTGCCAAGGATATCAAACCACTAAGTAACCGCGCTCATCAGTGTCAATGTTGTTCATTAAAAGTTTAAGCATCTGACGTGAGGCAGAGATCTCCAGAAGAACTTAATTGCATGAGACTTGTACAAGGACATGACCCTCAGCGCAAGACTATGATCCAAGAAGAAGAACTATTATATTTGCGTCTTCCTTTACGAACCTAAATGGTAAGACGTTGGCTGCATGTGAATGATCCAATAGCGCTGGCATCAAGCGGGTTTACCAGTCTTGAATATTTAACCAATATTAGTGTGAGTTGGATTGAGACGTCTTGTCATTTAATGGGGCTTTTTGCCTATTCAGAAGTCAAAGGAACAAAGGCTAAAGTGTTGGGGGCAGACTGTGGCATCGATCACGATAAAGGAGGCCTCTTGTCTCCCGGTTGGCTGACGTGGCAATTGGGCATGTGTATCGGCACTCTAATCACTTCCTGCTGGACTGCCAAAGATGGCCATGTACAGTGATCCCAAGTTACAATATTTCCAACATAGGGTGCATGCACACTACGTTTCTTTAAGATACGGGACCGTATACGGCTGGGGAGAGGGAGGCGGAGAGTTGGGGGCGGGGCAACCGCACGCTGCCAAATGCTGTCCCGTATCTAATGTACTTCAATGAGCAACCGAAGTGAAACGCTGCCTCCAGTTGGCTCCGTATTGCCCCGTATATGGTTTCCCGACCGGACCTAAAAACGCTGTTGACTACGTTCGTAGGTCCGGTCGGGAAACCGTATACGGGCCAAAACGGAGCCGACCGGAGGCAGCGTTTCACTCCGGTCGCTCATTGAAATACATTAAATATGGGACCGCATATGGCAGCGTGCGGTTGCCCGCCCCCGACTCTCCGCCCCCCTCTCAGCCGTATACGGTCCCGTATCTTAAGAAACGTAGTGTGCATGCACCCATACAAAGATCTGATATTCCCCGACAGGAACATTGTAACTTGAACCCATATTCAACATACAATGCTACGGACAGTCCAGATCTGTGAAACGTGTCAATAGGCGGAAGAACTGACAAATCAGAATGGGCATTCACTGGTAAAACCCCTGTATTACGGGTGTCTGGTAGCTCCCCCTACAGTACAGGGAGGTATTACATGTTCTGTACTCTTTACCTGTACCAGGGTTAGCTGCTCCTTTGGACACCAGGTGAGGGCGGCTCCATTACTTTTTAGGACACTGTGTTCTGTACAGGACCCTGAAGAACCTCCATTCCTCTACATAGACAGTGATTACAGCTCCCAGCAGATCTTTATTACTTTTATATGTAAGGATTTGCTTTATCTGTATTAGTTATCTACTTATTTTTCTTTAATCCTCACCTTTTTCCTATTTTTGGATGACATTTTGGGGGCTTCAGAACCAATTACCAGGTTTCCATAGTTATGGTCCCAACATACAATGGTTTCACCATACAATGGTCGTCCTGGAACAGATTAATATTGTAACTTGGGACCATTGTTCAGCAGTTTCAAGTGATTGGATCAGTGGCCACGCATGCTGCTGTTGTGTTCACCCAGGGGACAAGATATTCCAATTCCCATGATTACTGGGACCTCCACCGATCAGCTGCTTATCACCTGTGGATAGATAGATTATCCCAAGATTATTACCTAAGGGTGTCCAACTGCTCTTACCATCAGAAAGCAACCTGGCTGGCCATTGACTGTAATGATTCCCGTCCTATGAGGTTCCATGGATTACTTGGTTGCCTGTTTGTTGATTTTCCATTGTCAAATGAAGGTTTTTCTGCAATTGATTATCTAGAATTTTGTTGGTACCGTGTCAGAAGCTGTTGTCTATAAGGAACAATTCCTTTCAACAATGGCCAATTTGCTTGTTGTGTCTTAGGCTAGGTTCACATGGCCGATTGCATTCAACCCATTAAGGGTCTGATCTGCTTTTTTTTTTTTTTTTTTTTTTTTTTTTTAGCTGATCGGATCCTGAAGGGGGTTGGATTCACTTGCATGGGGCCCGTTGGTGACCTGTAATTCTACAGGATTTTAGCGGAGAAAAAAAATAGAGCTTGCGTTATTACTAGGGATGTCCCGATACCATTTTTTTTTAAGACAGAGTACCGATACTTTAATTCTAGTATTCGCCGATACAAAGTACGAGTAATTATTTTTTTATTTTTTAAATGGAATCTCGGGTGACTCTATTTCAGGCGCTGCTTACCGTGTGGGTTCCTTGTTGTGTGCAATGGAGGTGACTGCGGTAGTATGAGCAAAGATTCCTTTCTTCTCCATTGGGTAGAACAGGGAATTTGTGGCGAGACCGAGGTCTCCGGAGCGATTGCGCTAATGTTCACATGATGAGCAGCGGTAGCAACCAGGTCACCTGCACTATCTATCTATAAATTCAACTTAGTGCGGGTGACTCTGCTGTAAGACTGCCTTTAATAGTAGGTAGTATCTCTTTGAAGGTAGTATAGATAGTTGCAGACATTAGTAGCAGCCCCCCCCCCCTGCAGACATTAGTAGCACACTCCCCTCCCCCGCTTTGTAGACAGCAGCCCCCACCACCACATTCTCGGTAGTGCCCCTTGGAGTTGCTCACTTGCGGCATTCCTCTGTCGGGTGTTGCCACTCCGCTGCCCCGTTCTCCCGTCCGCATCATGGCGTCCTATGGAGGAGCATGTGACTTACATGTCACTCTGCTGCGTCCATAGCGTTACACTGGGCGCAGTGGAGGAGGTGGAGTGATGTGTGTGTCACCTGCTCCTCCATGGGACGTAATGATGCAGACGGGAGAATGGGGCAGCGGGGCATTTGGCGGGAGTATGGCCGAACTGCAGCAGGGATCGGATTTGGTATCGGGGACATTAGAGTCCCCAATACCATGCAAATGCCTGGTATCGACCACCGATACTAGTGTCGGTACATCCCTTCCAACCAGATTGCCAACGGAACTCCCAATAGTTGTGTCCGTCGGCAATGTGAACGAGGCCTAACAGACATTGAATGTTTATCGCTCCCAGGACCTTCTGTAACGCCTGCATCTTCATTCTCTGTTTCTTTCTTCCGTGTGGTCCTGCTGATGTTGGCACATGTTGGTATTATCACCCGTCCCTAGTGGAGGAGTGTAGATTTTTTGTGTTTTGGGTGTTTTTTTTTATTTGTGGTGCAGAAGGGACAAAGCCTTATATACCGTAAGCTATGCAGCTGCTTTATTGATCCCCCTGGCCGGCTGTAATAATGCTGTTTTTCTGCATAGCTGTAAAGCCACATAAAGAGGTATTTTGAGGTTAGCAGCTTATTTTCCCAGTCACAGGACCTGAAACCTCTGCCCTTCGCTAAGCACTGGTAATCCTTCACTGAAGCTTTCCAGGCTGACGGGACCGGATCCAGAACATGGACTCTTCCCTCGGCCGTCTGGTGATTTGTATGGTTTGGTGAACCTTTTATATAAACATAGTAATATACTCTAGGGCCGTTGGCTGTCCGGGCATGCTGGGACTCATAGTTTTGCAACATCCGCAGGGCCACAGTTTGGAGACCACTGCTTGAAAGATTCGTATATGTAGATTCTAGTGTCTGTAGAATAAGCAAATGATCTGGAAGTGCCCAAGGACCATAAAATAGGAAAAAAGCTCACCAGGGACTTCTTTCCAGGAGGACCTAACCAGGAACCATATTTGGGGGTTAAAGGGGTACTCTGCTGGAAACGTCTTATCCCCTATGCAAACGATGGGGGATAAGATGTTGATCCGCGGGGGTCCTGCCGGTGGGGACCGCCACAATCTCAGCTGCAGCACCCCTGTCATTTGGTGCACGGAGCGAACTCAGCTCTGTGCCCAATGACTGGCGATGCCGGCTGCCACGTGCCCTCCATTCATGTCTATGTACTAGTCGCCACGCCCCCTCCCATAGACATGAATGGAGGGCGCGTGGCGTGACGTCACGAACACGGAAGCTGCAAGCTTCCTTGTTCCGGATGATCCTTGCGGGGAGATCGTGGGGGTCCCCAGCAACTGGACCCCCTGCAATCTAAAATCTTATAAGATGTTTCCAACAGAGTACCCTTTTAAATGATTAGCAACATACAAACTTCATTTTACGCCATTAATAATAAACTGTAGTGTCAATAGGCTGCTTTACCTTTGAAAAATATGGGATATTGCATAGTGGGACCCAATGAGTTCAGGTCAAAGCCCTAAGCTGGCCACGCACATAAGATGGTAGCGTTGCCCGATTTCCACCTTCCTGCACGTGCATGCTCGGCCGAGTGAGAGGAGGGGTAAGCGGGTGCCAGACTCCACTGCGGACATGTTATCTTTCCAAGAATAAAAGGGATGGCGCTGTTGGAACCCAATGTGCCCAATCCTTCGATTTCTCAGCATTTACTGTTGGGGTAGAGTCGGGGATCACCATACACATAAGGGAGTCATCCGGTCCTGCTGAAATGTTCTGGTTCTGTCAACAAATGTCTGTGTGTGGCCAGTATTACCCGCTACATACCTTTGCAGTGAATAAGGACCCAGGATACCGCACCTTAATTCTGCTAAACAAACAAAAACATGCATGTCCTCTTTCTGCGGTTTGTTCCTTTTCCTTGTTCCTCGCACAATGGGATGTTCTGTACTATAACCAATTAGTCACGGCGGGCGATAGGTTTCACTGAATGCTATGCAGTACTAGATTTCCCCTCTGGGGGTGCTGCAGGGAACTGAAACACTCCCGTCTCTTCTCCCCACAGAATGTAGCTGATCTGCAGCAATAAGATTTTCTGTAATTTTTTTGCCCCCCAAAAAAAAGATTTGTCCAAAAATGGAGGACTCGGTAACAGGAGAGTTTTGTTGCCGTCCACATGATCCCGCTCTACATACAAAGCATTCCATAGATTCTACATGCAGATCTAGGAGCTTATCTTACAACAGACTTGTGTTCATTTCACCCAAATATTTCTGAGACTTCTCTGTTGTCTCTGTTGACTTTGGAAATAAAAACAAGAATTGGGACAGAGCCGTGAAGGCCGCGATGTGCGTGAGAAGACTCTGCCCTGGACCTGGGAGGATACTTGTGGTGTCTTATTTCTAATAATAATCTGATACCAGGAGTTTATTGCATTAAAGGGGTACTCCGGTGGAAAACAGTTTGTGGCAGAAAGTTATACAGATTTGTAAATGACTTCTATTTAAAAATCTTAATCCTTCTAGTACTTATCAGCTGCTGTATGCTCCACAGGAACTTGTATAGTTCTTTCCAGTCTGACCACAGTGCTCTCTGCTGCCACCTCTGTTCATGTCAGGAACTGTCCAGAGCAGGAGCAAATCCCCATAGCAAACCTATCCTACTCTGGACAGTTCCTGACATGGACAGAGGTGTCGGCAGAGAGCACTGTGGGCAGACAGAAAAGAACTCAACTTCAGCAGCTGATAAGTACTGGAAGGGTTAAGATTTTTAAATAGAAGTAATTTACAAATCTGTTTAACTTTCTGGCACCTATTGATTTAAAAAAGTGTTTTCCACATGAGTACCCCTTTTAAAGGGGTTGTCCAGGAATAGAAAATCTGTCCAGTCAGATGCTCCTTTCTCCATCCTGTGCAGTGACAGATCTTCCTGGTGCAGGGAGGACGGCCATCTGTGAACTGCTCCTTCTCCCCTGCAGCAAGTGCCCATAGGTTAACCCTTCAGATGCTGTCTCTTTTCCCTCTGTTAACTCTTCATGATGCGGTCCCTACTTCCTCCCATCCTCCAGTTAACCCTTCCACGGTCTCCTAATCCTTGATTTTTTTAATTTTTTTATCCGAATAATCGAACCAATAATGAGCAAACTAATCGATTTTACAAATAAATCGTAAGCTGCATTCCTGCAGGTGGCAACAATGAAACCAAAACTCACCTTACCCTGATCCCCTTTCCATGCCATTGTAATGGAGCTGCAGTCCCTCTGCATAGCATTGCCTGGGTCAGGGTTTTATTATGTCTGTTTAGAGCAGAGTTTCCCAAGTACAGTGCCTCCAGCTGTTACTGAACTGTAACCCCCAGTATGCCCGGACAGCCAACGGCTGTCCGGGCATGCTGGGAGTTCTAGTTGTTGCAACAGCTGAGGGCACACTAGTCAGAAACACTGATATAGAGTAAGCGCTGCGGAATCTGTAGGCGCTATATAAAATAAATAAATAAAAATAAATAAATAAATAATAGAGGCACGCGTGCAGTGCAGAATAGCATTGATTGAGGGTCTGTATGCTGGTCCGAATAGTGCACAGCAGTCACGACTCCATTATAAATGGAATCCCTGAGGCTAGTGTTTAAAAAAAAAAAAATAAAAATAAAAATGGTGTTTGTGCAGTAGGTTTTACACGGCCAATATGGTCTCCAGATCTTTGCATTTATAACCCTATGACGCGCTCCATCCATCCCACCTGGCTTTTTAACATTTACAAGAAACGTGCGTCAGCGTGAAAGGCGAGCGCGGCGGCCATTGATCTGGAGAGCATCTTTCTTCAGCATGTCTCTTTTTGATCTGCGTCCTGCGATCGGTTTACATTGACGTGAAGAGAGAGGGTTTAGATGGATTAGAAAAAAAAAAAAATTTGAATCTTTCATGTCCAATTGAATTCTTACAAATTGATCACACAGCGAATATTTCGGACACCTGGGGAGACGGGTTAACCCTGTAGTGTTTGCACGTTAAAAGGTTCTAGCAGTATCATAACCTGTTGATGGTGGAACTACAGCCTCATGCTTTTAGGACAGTGTTTACCAACCAGGATGCCTCCAGCTGTTGCAAAACTACAACTCCCAGCATGCCCGAACAGCCTTCGGCTGTTCGGGCATGCTGGGAGTTGTAGTTTTGCAACAGCTGGAGGCACCCTGGTTGGTAAACACTGTTTTAGGACATTTGGAATTTGGGGTTGCGGCTGGTTGTCGTGCATCCATTACAGCTGAGGTTAGCTCAGCAGGGCGCTCTCACAAACACTCCCTGCTACTCCGCATGACTTCTCTGCTTGCGTGACTTTGTGTACAGTGAATTGGGCCTCGGCTGCGCACCACGTTTCACCTCTTCTGCCCTCACAGTCGTCTGTCTGTAATCTCACAACACTCTCCAAACCTCTGAAAGAAAACCATATATTTATTGGGAAAGGAAATGGTGCAGGATTATGTTGTATAGCAGAGTCGGCACTGCTGCATTATTAAACTGCAGCTCTTTAATATATCATTCATGGGTTGGACCGGGCCCTATGGAGTGGCTCTGCATTCTGGTTCCTGGGGGGCAGTCCAGTGGCTTTGCATTCCGGCTCCTAGGGGGGCAGTCCTAAGTGGTCTCCACCTATGGTGTGCAGATTCAGAATAGGTTTGGATCCCATAAGATAAAGCAGTAAACCCCCCCCCCCCCCTTATTTTTTTTCAAAAACTTGGATCCCTGTACCCATAAAATAGGAGCTGGAGTTTTTCTCCAATTTCTGGAGCCAGACAGACGTTTTCTCCGCAGGGGCTGTTTTAGGAGATCTGTAGTATTACATGGTGGTTCCGTGTTCATAAAAAGATAGCTTGACTTCACCAAAATAAAAGCCCCGTGTACCGAGACCATCTCTTTGCTCTGATTTGTACAGGGAGTGGGGTGCGGGGGTGTTAGATGGCGTCATCGCACTAACTGGGTGACCCCGCTTTGTAACGTTCATATGCCCTAACGGTGATTTTGGTCAGGGTTGTTTTCCTGAGAATACTGAGCTAGAACAGTCTCTTTTTAAAGGGACATTCCTGCCTTTTTCTCAAATAAACTGGTTCCGTAAAGTAAAACAGATTTGTAAATTACTTCTATATAAAAACTTAATCCTTCCAGTACTTATCAGCTGCTTTATGCTCCTCAGGAAGTTGTGTAGTTCTTTTCTGTCTGGCCTCTGCTCTCTGCTGACACCTCTGTCCATGTCGGGAGCTGTCCAGAGCTAGAGGTAATCCCCAAAAACCATCTCTCCTGCTGTGGACAGTTCCTGACATAGACAGAGGTGGCAGCAGAGAGCACTGTGTCTGACCGAAAAGACTACATACTTTTGGGAGATAGAACAGCTGATAAATACCGGAAGAGTTGAGATTTTGTCCTAAGGTTTCAGTATACGGTTTTGTATATGAAAACTGTAAGCCAGGGTATCGGAAACTGTATACATAGACTTTACATACAAAACCGTATACTCAAAGATGCTTCCGGTTGTGTACGGTTTTGTGCTTTGTACGTTTTTTTTTCTCGGACAGCAAACCGTAGTCTACTACGGTTTTGTGTCCTGTTTCAAAACGGCATATACGCACCACAACCGTTTCTTGCCAACATTGAAGTCAATGCAAAAACCGTGTGTCAGCAGTGGCATACCTTTTTTTTTTTTTTTTAATTTTTTTTTTTTTTTTTTGTATATAGTTTTGTCTTGCACATGCTCAGAAGTGTTGATACTTCTGAAAAGTACTAGAACTTGCTACTTCCCTTAGGATTTCAATAAAACAATGGAATCTATTTTGGAATAGATTTTTTTTTTAGATTAAAAAACATAATAATTTTCTTTTTTTTTTTCTTAAAGGGGTACTTCAGGGAAGTTAAGAAAAATAAAAATGCCCCAAAGCTACCACAATACCCAATCTATGCCCCTGTAGTTATCCGCGTGGTTTTGGCAGCTCCTTTGACCTCTGATGTCTCCTAAATATTCTTTTTTAATTTAAATTTTTTTCCTTGCTTGCAGCACAGACTACAACTCCCAGAAGTCGGTGTAGCTCTGTGTAATGGCTGCCAGCCAATTACTTTCACTATTGGGTGCATGCTGTGGTGTTGTATATGTGCTGTGGTGTTGTATATGTACTGTACATGTCTTTTCTTTCGGACTATTCCACCTACCAGCAATAAATGATGCTGTGCTCTGAAAAGATCTACAGCAGGAAAAGAGCAGCATGAGCTGAGGAGACTGAGAATCTTCACTGGGCTTCTCTGCACACAGGGAAGGGAGGTGTACCTGTGAAGCCAGAGCTCTAGACCAGAAAGAAATCACATGATGATGTCTTGAAGGGTGGGGGCTAGGTCTCAGTGAGGGGTTTACACAAGGACAAGCAAGATCAGATTATGGCATCTTTCTCACTCCCTGTATGTAAGTGACAGCTGAAAGATGGAAACTGCTCTATATAGTTAATGAATATTTAGACCAATACATAGGTTGGTGAGAGGGAGGATGGGCTATCGGTTTAGTCCCTGGCGTACCACTTTTAACAAAAACTGATGCATCTGAACATCAAAATACAATCCGCATATGGTTTAAATTATGAGCAGGAGTTTGCATACTGTTTTATCAGAATAAGTTTTCCCCCCTAAAAATAAAATAAATTATTCAAACCTGTATGGCAAAATCGTGATGTGAATGCACTTTTAGATGGTCTGATTAACCAGCTTATTTTGGCCTAACCAGGTTGCCATCGTTTACATGAATTTTGGGAGGACGTTTTTACATTTCCGATAACATTTGCATAATTTTTCAGTGTCAGCAGTTTATTGTGCAAGGAAAAGAATTATCCGTTGTTCGGTCAGTTCCTGAGATTGTTTCTTTGTGTTGGTTTTTCCAGCAGTGCTCCTAAAAGAACCAAACCTTTATATTCCGTGGGTTGCGTCCTGCTGCTCGTCACGTAGATTGAACTTTAAATTTACATAAATGTCAAGCTCTTAATCTGCCGTACTTGCTCTTACGAGCTCTTTGTACTGATGTAGCAGAGCTGAACTGCTTGTATAACCTTTTCTTTTGCGCATTCCTGTGCTAAAACTTCGGGGAACATTCGCTTATACAGTTTCAGTATGTAAATAATATGGGGTACACTTAAGGATTCATGGCAGTTCCTGGGAAAACTAGTGCAGATTCTTTAATAAATTTGCCTTAAAGGGGTACTCCGGCGCTTAGACATCTTATCCCCTATCCAAAGGATAGGGATAAGATGCCTGATCGCGGGAGTCTAGCCGCTGGGGACCCCCGTGATCTTGCACGCAGCATCCCTGTTAAAATCAGTCCCCGGAGCATGTTCACTCCGGGTCTGATTACCGGCGACCACAGGGCAAGTGGCGTGTGACGTCATGCCTCCGCCCCCGTGTGACGTCACGCTCCGCCCCTCAATGCAAGCCTACGGGAGGGGGCGTGACGGCAAGGGTGCGTTCACACCATGTTTCAGAGATCTGACTGAGAAATTTCATAACCCCATATCCCAGCTGGACTAGTGCCGAATCTCGTTCATTTAAATGCCCGGACCGGAGTCAGAATCTGCTCATTTTTGCCCCGTATCTGTTTTTTTTGTGGCTGGACTGAAAACCTTGGCATGCCTTATTACTGCCTTATTGTGGTGGTGCTGCAGGAAACTGAACTCTTAGGCTAGGTTCACACTGCAGAATTTCTGCCGGAGTTCGAGCTGGCGGCACTAGGACATTGCTGCCCCCATAGACTGCAATCCATTTCTGGGTGGATCTTTTGGGAGATCTGCTCAGAAATGCATTGCCATACATGGGAACGGCAATGTGGTCCTAGTGCCGCCGGCTCTATCTCCGGCAGAAACTCTGCTCAGAAATTCCACAGTGGAAACCTAGCCTAAGGGTCTATTCACACGGCAGAAATTCCATTTGTGGAATTCCGCCTCAAATTAAAGCCCATAGACTTCTATGGGATTCCGCCCTCCCATTCACACTTCTGAATTTCCACTTCCATAGAAGTCTATGGGCTTTAATTTGAGATGGAATTCCGCAAGCGGAAATCCTGCCATGTGAATAGACCCTTAGTGGGAAGTTTTCAGATGGCACTTTCCATACACACTTCAGCTGCTGCCCAGTGCTTTGAAATTAGCCTAGATTTCAGTGAAAATATACAGTAACCCCCCCCGACATGCGATGGCCCCGACATATGATCAAACCGACAGGCCATCACATGTCTGTCAGCATTGACATTCGATGCTTTTATATGTCTGGGCCATCACATTAACTGCTATCCGACAGCACAAAATGCTTAAGCTGCTGTCGGATAGCAGTTTAAGCATCCCGGACAGGTTCACTTACCTATCCCCGCTGCTCCGGGTCCACTTCGCGATCCTCCGGCGTCTTCTGTATCTTCTCCAGGGTCCGGGCCTCGCTTTCCGGTGTCGTTGTTATGTCATTACACACGCTGTCCTGGCGCAGCAACGTATTAACGTCACCAGAAAGCGAGGCCCGGACACCGGAGAAGATGCAGAAGACGCCGGAGGATCCCGAAGAAGACGCTGGAGCAACGGGACAGCATCGGGAGCCCCTGGGACAGCATCGGGAGCGGTGAGGAGGCGGTCCGGAGCGGCGGGGACAGGTGAGTATTAAATGCACTTTTTACATTGCACGAATCCCTCAACATACAATGGATTCGACAAGTGATGGGTCGTTTGGAACGAATTACCATCGTATGTTGAGGGACCACTGTACGTAAGTTGCAGTAAATTCATTTTGTACGGTGATTACACCGCATTTAACATACGCTACACCCACTGGCAGTAAAGTTGCACAGCTGATGTAAAACTGTAAATAGTAACAAAATTTGCACAAACTTGCGTCTTGCACTAGAATTGGTGACTTGTCTATTGCAAACAGGTGTAGCAGCATAAGTGCCCTCCCCCATGATGAAACAATTGGCGTACATCTGTGCAGCAGGTCTAGCCCTGGGATGTGGCTTCCATTATGAATGAGATGTGAACTGACTGGGCTGAAGTTCCGCACCCTATTAGAAAAGGAGGAATCAAGGCTGTATTGCATTTAAGGGGTTAAATGGGAATATCAATATTTGTAAGAATCCCGTCATTTGGTGGCGCATGATGAATTATGTAACATCTGCTAAACTCTCCATAAACTATAACATTAGTGAAGCCTGACTGGGAACAATATATATATTTTTTAATTAACTTATTTCCCAGTCGGCAGCTTGTACGAGCCGTAAAACAACAATCCCGCCGCGCAGTCTCAGCTATTTCCTATAGCGGCATTAAAGGTTGTGGGAACTAAATGATGTGACTTGATATTAAGAGTCCTCGGCGTGCCGGCTGCGGCATAGCCTTAACGGAGCGCGCTAATGGAGTGTTAGCCGCGGTGTCACGGGGAGCATATCACAATGCGTTTTGTTAATAAGTGACTGCTGGGAAAAGGTTGAGATGACTAAGAAGGCAATTTAGATGAATATGAAAAGTAAGTGGGAAAGCAGTTAGGAAAATGTTATATCCACATTAATAGTTATGAATTTAACATTCCTATTGGAAGAGATTGGAAAACCATTTGGGAACCACTTGTGAGCTGTCACATGAGAGCGCTATGCCCGGGAGATCTTCTCTGCCTCCTGAGACTCTATTCTTGGGTATTCCTTTCTTTGTACATCCATTATAGGTTTAGTCCAAGATTAAGTTATGGTTAGCAGAAAGTCTCTAGAAAATGGAATCTTTAACCTAAACCAATAACCTTTTAAAGAGTACCTGTCACCAAATAACACTTTTAATATAGTGTCCCTTGTGTAATTAATTACCAGACACTTTCCCATTCACTTTCTTTTAAAATTATCAACATAAATGTTAAAAAATGTAATAGAGAAGATGGCCTCTAGGTGGCTCTTTTCTGTTCCCTGCCACAATTAATACAGTGAGTTTGGTCTCCCCCCAGCCAGGCAGGAGACTAAACTCAGGAAGTGCTTCTCTGCACTGAGCTTGATTGACAGCTGCAAAGAGCCTCACTGAAACATGCACAGAGCCTCACTGAAAGCTTCACAGAGCTTGAGGTCTTCTATTCATCACAGCACTGCAACCATGTGAGAGCAGAAGTGGTCCCCCAGCAGGCTCAAAGGGGTACTCCGGTGGAAAACATATTTTATTTTTTTTTAAATTAACTGATGACAGAAAGTTACAGATTTGTAAATTATTTCTATTAAAAAAATCTTTACCCTTCCAATACAGAGAAAATAATTTTCTTTTTGAATTTTTCGTCTTGTCCACGGTGCTCTCTGCTGACACCTGATGCCCATATCAGGAACTGTCCAGAGCAGGAGAGAATCCCCATAGCAAACCTATGCTGCTCTGGACAGTTCCTGACACGGACAGAGGTGTCAGCAGAGAGCACTGTGGAAGAGACCAAAAAAAAAATTAAAAAGAAAAGAATTTCCTCTGTAGCATACAGCTGCTAAAAAGTACTGGAAGGGTAAAGATTTTTTAATAGAAGCAATTTACAAATCTGTTTAACTTTCTGGCATCAGTTAATTTAAAAAAAAAAAAATAAAAAAAAAGTTTTCCCCCGCAGTACCCCTTAAAGTGATGTCATGCCTGCTGGAAAACCTGGTAAGATGCACAGATTTTTAAGCTCTGAAATTGTTTTTTTTTAAGGGTGGGAGGAGTGTAAGGAGTAGTTAGGGAACATAGCCTGAGTTTAGAAAAGTTTATTTGGTGACAGGTACGGTACTTTTTAAACAATATTCAATTGGTACTAAGGGGCCCAAAGTGTGCTAAGAAAATGTCCCCCCACACCATTTCATCACCAGCCTGAACTGCTGATACATGGCAGGATAGATTCAGGCTTTCATGTTTACACTACATTTTGACCTTGCCGTCTGATATTGCAGCTGGAATCCAAACTTCTCAGACCAGGCAACGTTTTTCCCATCTTCCATTGACCAATTTTGGTGACCTGTGTGTATTGTAGTGTCTGTTTCCTGTTCTTAGCTGACTGGAGCATCACCCCTTGTTGTCTTCTGCTGCTGTAGCCCATCTGCTTCGAGGTTGGATATGTTGTGCATTCAGAGATGGTATTTTGCATAACTTGGTAACCAGTGGTTATTTCTCCTACTGTTGCCTTTTGAAACCTCATTGCTTACTTCTAGTACTGAATAACATTACCAGTCCTGATCTATGGCCTCTTGGGTAGAATTTACTTTTCTGATTATCTCTTTACAACTGACTTTCTGATTATTCCTAATAATAATTTTACGATTTGGTCTGGTGACAACACTGTTATGGAAATGTTTTCTGGGGCTTAAGTCTATTAAATTTGCTATGTATGACCCCTCTTGTGTATGGTGTGCAGTGGCATATGATGCCAATCTACACCCATTGTTAAAACAACGTGTGTGTGTGTGTGTATGTATGTAATATAATATATACACACACACACATACACACACACACACACACATACACACACACACACACATACATACACACACACACACACATACATACACACACACATACATACACACATATACACACACATATACACACACATACACACACACACACACATACATACACACACACATACATACACACATATACACACACATATACACACACATACACACACACATACACACATATACACACACACACACACACACACACACACACACACACACATATACACACACATACACACACACACACACATACACACACACATATACACACACACACACATATACACACACACACACACACACACACACACATATACACACACACACATACACACACATACACACACACACACACACACATATACACACACACACACACACACACACACACACACACACACACACGGCCATAAATGTTGGCACCCCTGAAACTTTTCAAGAAAATGAAGTATTTCTCACAGAAAGGGATTGCAGTAACACGTTTTGCTATACACATGTTTATTCTCTTTGTGTGTATTGGAACTAAACAAAAAAGGGAAGAAAAAAAGCAAATTGGACATAATGTCACCAAACTCCAAAAAATGGACTGGACAAAATTATTGGCAGCCTTCCTAAATGTGAAAAAATAAGATTGTTTTCAAGCATGTGATGCTCCTTTAAACTCATCTGGGGAAAGTAACAGGTTTGGGCAATATAAAAATAATACCTGAAAGCAGATAAAAAGGAGAGAAGTTCACTTAGTCATTGCATTGTGTGTCTTCACTAAGCATGAACAACAGAAAGAGATGAGAACTGTCTGAGGACTTGAGAACCAAAATTGTGGAAAATTATCAACAATCTTAAGGTTACAAGTCCATCTCCAGAGATCTAGATTTGCCTTTTGTCCACAGTGCGCAACATTATCAAGAAGTTTGCAACCCATGGCACACTAGCTAATCTTCCTGAGTGTGTATGAAAGAGAAAAAATTGATGAAGGGTATCAACGCAGGATAGTCTGGATGGTGGATAAGCAGCCCCAAACAAGTTCCAAAGATATACAAGCTGTCCTGCAGGCTCAGGGAGCATCAGTGTCAGCGCGAACTATCCGTAGACATTTAAATTAAATGAAACGCTAGGGCAGGAGACCGAGGAGGACCCCACTATGGCAGGAGACCCAGGAGGACCCCACTGCTGACACAGACATAAGAAAACAAGACTACATTTTGCCAAAATGAACTTGAGTAAGCCAAAATCCTTCTGGGAAGACGTCTTGTCGACAGATGAGACAAAGATAGAGCTATTTGGTAAAGCACATCATTCTACTGTTTACTAAAATGGAATGAGGCCTACAAAGAAAAGAACACAGTACCTACAGTGAAATATGGTGGAGGTTCAATTATGCTTTGGGTTGTTTTGCTGCCTCTGGCACTGGGAGCCTTGAATGTGTACAAGACATCATGAAATCTGAGGATTACCAACAGATTTTGGGTCGCACTGTACAGCCCAGTGTCAGAAAGCTGGGTTTGCATCCGAGATCTTGGGTCTTCCAGCCGGGCAATGACCCCAAACATACGTCAAAAAGCCCCCAGAAATGGATGGCAACAAAACGCCGGAGAGTTCTGAAGTGGCAGCAATGAGTCCAGATCTAAATCCCATTGAACACCTGTGGAGAAATCTTAAAATTGCTGTTGGGAAAAGGCGCCTTCCAATAAGAGAATCTGAAAATGGAGGTGACAGTGCTCTGTGGTGTGATAAGAGGATTACGTGGAAATTTAAAAAACATGTAAGTCGATCACCTGATAAGGTTGTGTACCCACATACAGTGGTGAGTGTGTGGTATAAAAGTATCCGCAGCCCTCTGGCTTGTACTGGTAATCGGGAGAGAAAAGCTTCAAAGGGGACGCCGACTCCACGTGGTGCAGGACACAAACAGCAGGTAGGTTAAAGCAAAGGTATTTTATTTCCCAGAATGCAATGCGTTTCACTGCCTAAGCAGCTTCATCAGGCATGAATAAAGCTGCTTAGGAAGTGATGAAGCTGCTTAGGAAGTGAAACACGTTGCATTCTGGGAAATAAAATACCTTGGCTCTTACCTACCTGCTGTTTGTGTCCTGCGCCACGTGGAGCCGGCGTCCCATTTGAAGCTTTTCTTTCCAATAAGAGAGACCTGGAGCAGTTTGCAAAGGAAGAGTGGTCCAACATTCCGGCTGAGAGGTGTAAGAAGCTTATTGATGGTTAAAGGAAGCGACTGACTTCAGTTATTTTTTCCAAAGGGTGTGCAACCAAATATTAATTTAATAGTGCCAATAATTTTGTCCAGACCATTTTTGGAGTTTGGTGACATTATGTCAAATTATCTTTTTTCCCTCCCTTTTTTGGTTTAGGTCCAATACACACAAAGAGAATAAACATGTGTATAGCAAAACATGTCTTACTGCAATCCTTTTCTGTGAGAAATACTTTGTTAGTTAAAAAAATATATAATGTAATCCATAGAAAAGTTACTACACCAGTATGGCAATATATACTGTGCATATATACAGAAGATGTACATGGCTTACCTGGTTATAAAGAATATCTAGGTAAGACCCTATTTACACACACTTGGGGGGAGCTTTATCAAAACCTGTCCAGAGGAAAAGTTGACCATAGCAACCAATCAAATTGTTTTTTATTTTTGAAAGGACCTCTGAAAAATGAATGAAGCAACCTGATTGGGCAACGGCTCAACAATTTTTCTATGTCTCCCTCCTAGTCTTTGTCACTTTAATGGACCAAGCATAGTGTACTGTATAATGGGGTCAGTTTCCCGAACATATACATATGGCCTCCAAAAAAAAGAAAGTCCAGTGTATACCAGCAACAAAAAAATGAATTGCTCCTTGGGGCTCATTTACATGGCCTTTTGTGCTCCATTAAGTGGAATCTCTAGCATAGAAAAACATCATGTCCTTCTTTTTCTTTTTTTTTTTTCTCACCGTTCACCTCCTGTAAAATACTATACACCTGAGAGACCCCTTTCAAATCAATGGAATCCATTAGGACCTGGCGGTGTCAGTTTTGACCTGTTCAGGATCCATCCGGACGGTGTTATTTAAAGGGGTACTCCACTGTTCAGCGTTTGGAACAAACTGTTCCAAACGCCGGCGCCGGGAGCTTATGTCATAGCCCCACCCCTTCATGATGTCACACCCCGTCCCCTCAATGCAAGTCTATGGGAGGGGGCGTGACGGATGTCACGCCCCCTCCCATAGACTTGCATTGAGGGGGTGGGGCTATGATATAACAAGCTGCCGGCGTTTGGAACAGTTTGTTCCAAACGCTGAGCAGCGGAGTACCCCTTTAACCCCTTAACGACGCAGGACGTATATTTACGCATCATATCGCGTCGGTCCCGGCGCTCATCAACGGTCGGGACCCGCGGCTAATACCACACATCGCCGATCGGGCCAATCTGCGGTATTAACCCTTTAGAAGCGGCGGTCAAAGCTGACCGCCGCTTCTAAAGTGAAAGTGACCCGGCTGCTCAGTCGGGCTGTTCGGGACCGCTGCGGTGAAATTTCACCGCGGCGTCCCGAACAGCTTACAGGACACCGGGAGGGCGAATGACTGCTCCGTGCCTGAGATCCAGGCAGGAGCAGTCAAGCGCCGATGACACTAGACACAGGCGTGTTAATACACGCCTGTGATCTGTGTAAGAGATCAGTGTGTGCAGTGTTATAGGTCCCTATGGGACCTATAACACTGCAAAAAAAAAGTTACAAAAAGTGTTAATAAAGGTCATTTAACCCCTTCCCTAATAAAAGTTTGAATCACCCCCCTTTTCCCAAAAAAAATAAGTGTAAAAAAAAATTAAAATAAACATGTGGTATCGTTGTGTGCGTAAATGTCCGAACTATAAAAATATATAATTAATTAAACCGCACGGTCAATGGCGTACGCGCAAAAAAAATTCCAAAGTCAAAAACACTATTAAAAAATGAATAAAAAGTGATCAAAAAGTCCGATCAAAACAAAAATCATACCGATAAAAACTTCAGATCACGGCGCAAAAAATGAGTCTTCATACCACCCTGTACGTGGAAAAATAAAAAAGTTATAGGGGTCAGAAGATGACATTTTTAAACGTATAAATTTTCCTGCATGTAGTTATGATTTTTTCCAGAAGTGCGACAAAATCAAACCTATATAAGTAGGGTATCATTTTAACCGTATGGACCTACAGAATAAAGATAAGGTGTAATTGTTACCGAAATATGCACTGCGTAGAAACGGAAGCCCCCAAAAGTTACAAAATGGCGTTTTTTCTTAGATTTTGTCGCACAATGATATTTTTTTTTCTTGTTTTGCCGTGCATTTTTGGGTAAAATGACTGATGTCACTGCAAAGTAGAATTGGCGACGCAAAAAATAAGCCATAATATGGATTTTTAGGTGGAAAATTGAAAGGGTTATGATTTTTAAAAGGTGAGGAGGAAAAAATGAAAGTGCAAAAACGGAAAAACCCTGAGTCCTTAAGGGGTTAAGCTGATTGGGGGGGGGGGGTTTAGAAACATGTGGAAGTGTGAATGCGCCTGTAGGGAAAGTCAGTCATACAGATGTTACTATGTATAGGAAATAGTGAATATCTTGTTTTAGAGGACAGCTACATGGACACGCTCTGCAGACCACTCATTTTACATGTCGGTGTAATGTACGGTTAGATTATAGGCAATGTTGGTGTTCACTGGAGGGCGCGCACATTGTCATCCTAATGTCCCACGTCCCCCTGTATGGTAGAAGTGTGATATTTGCATTCGGAGGGATATAGTGAACAAGGTGAAGTGCTGTCATAACATGAAGTCTCATGGAGCTGTCTGCAGGGGATTACACTATATACAAGCGTGCCTCTGTATTGTGTTTGCATAGGACATGTTTCTCTAAGAAGTATGCAGAGCAGCGCCGTGTGTTTTTGTAATGTCGTCGCGCTGACAATGGTTTTCGGAACGTGCGAGCGGCTGCAGATTCTCAAAACTGTAGATTTGCTGAGTGAGTTAATGGCCGTCCATTGGGCAGGAACAGTGGGGATGTGACTGCGCTTCCTGCCGAAAGAAAACACCGGCTAATCCCGTCGAAAAAAAACCCACGCGCCAGCACTTTTTTTGTTGCACATTGTTGAGCGGTGCTTTTGTCTGTTTTGTTAGAGAGTTAGTGCTTTTTGTGTGTGTCAGGTTCACGTGCCATAGTCAGATGTACAGTTAATGCCGGGATAGAAAGGATGAGGTCAGTGCTTCAGGGGATGAGTTTTTCCAGATGGAGCCATAGGAGCAAAGATGCCGATTAGAGATGAGCGAACTTACAGTAAATTCGATTCGTCACAAACTTCTCAGCTCGGCAGTTGATGACTTATCCTGCATAAATGAGTTCAGCCTTCAGGTGCTCCCGTGGGCTGGAAAAGGTGCATACAGTCCTAGGAAAGAGTCTCCTAGGACTGTATCCACCTTTTCCAGCCCACCGGAAAGCTGAACTAATTTATGCAGGAAAAGTCATCAACTGCCAAGCCGAGAAGTTTGTGACGAATCGAATTTACTGTAAGTTCGCTCATCTCTAATGCCGATGATGATCGCTTGTTAAAAATTATCCTTTTTTAATTCAGCAATTTTGCAATATTAGTGTTAGGAAGAAATAAATAACAAAATAAAAAAAAAACTTAGTTTTGGGTATACAGCTTCTATGCAGGCCAATTTGTCTCCGTGGTTACAGACTACAATCAAACCTTGTGTAGTCTGATCCTGCAGGGATTCTCTTCCTACCTAAGATCTATGAAGATGTGTAAATTGCAAAAACAGGATTTATCTGCAAATCAGATGCGTAAGGTTTGGTCTGTTCTTTGTTTTTGCCCACTGTTTAACATCTACTTTAAAAGGGATACTCCGGTGGAAAACATTTTTAGTTATTTATTTATTTTAAATCAAGTGGTGCCAGAAAGTTAGGCTATGTTCACACTGAGGAATTCAAGAGTAATTCACGAGGAATAATTTCGGTCAGGAAATTGTTGCCTTCTCCATCGAGCGGAATTCGAGCAGAAATGAAGAGGAATGAAGGAGGAGGCTATTTAATCTACTTTTCTGAATTCCGCTCGAATTCCGCTTGAAAACGATGTCGGGCAGAATTCTTTTTTTTACCATTGACTTCTATTGGATTCTGCTTGCGGATTCCGCTTGAAGAATGAACATGTTCTTTCTTCAAGCGGAAAGGAATTCAGTGTCAGAATTCTGCTAGCAGAATTTCCGCAGTGTGAACAGGACAGCAGAAATAACATTAAAGTCAATGGGCAGAGGGGATGTGCATTAATTTGGAGCGGAGAATTCAAGAGGAATTACTCGAATAAATTCCTCTTGAATTACTCTGTGTGAATGGGGCCTTAAACAGATTTGTAAATGACTTCTATTAAAAAATCTTTACCCTTGCAGTACTTTTTAGCAGCTGTATGCTACAGAGGAATTTTTTTTCTTTTTTTCTTAAATTTCTTTATTTGTCTTGTCCACAGTGCTCTCTGCTGACACCTGATGGCTGTATCAGGAACTGTCCAGAGCAGGAGGAAATCCCCATTCCAAGCCTTTCCTGCTCTGGACAGTTCCTGACACGGACAGAGGTGTCAGCAGAGAGCACTGTGGACGAGACAAAAAAGAAATTAAAAAAGAAAAGAATTTCCTCTGTAACATACAGCTGCTAAAATGTACTGGAAGGGTAAAGATTTTTTTAGTAGAAGTCATTTACATATCTGTTTCTGGCACCAGTTGATATAAAAAAAAAATAAAAATAAAATTCCACCAGGGTACCCCTTTAATAGCTCCGGTACACTTTAAAGAAGCTATCTCCAAAGTGTGGACCTCCGGATGTTGCAAAACTACAACTCCCAGCATGCCCGGACAGCCGTTGGCTGACTGGGCATGCTGGGAGTTGTAGTGTTGCAATATCTGGAGGTTCCTCAGTTTGGAGACCATTGCTTTTAATGGGTATCTGTCACCAGTTTTTATGATGCCCAAACCACGGGCAGCATGAAAAGGAAGCAGGGAGCTGGATCCCCGCTGCTGTTTGAAACGCTCAGACATTTCGAAGCAAATTTTAATGTTCCGGGACCCGGCTCCTTGCAGCCGTTTCATTCTTCCCAGGTGACAGGTTCCCTTTCAAGACTATGATCCTCAACCAGCGGCTCTCCAGCTGTTGCAAAACTACAACTCCCACTAAGCCCAGGCGGTCTTTGACACCACAGCCTCTTCAGTGTGTGTTTCTGCTCTTCCCTGTATCGCTATACTACTGGTAGCATCAGTTCAAGGTCCTGCAGAGTTGTTTTATTCCAGTGTTTCACAGTCCGTGTGCCTCCAGCTGTTGCAAAACTACAATTCCCAATATGTCCGGACAGCCTTTTGCTTTGTAGTTTAACAGCTGGTGACAGCCTGGTTGAAAAACACTGTCCTATTAGAATGCTATTTTGCATTACTTCCCAACCAGGGTGTCTCCAGCTGTTGCAAAACTACAACTCCTAGCATGCCCGGACAGCCGAAGGCTGTCCGGGCATGCTGGGAGTTGTAGTTTTGCAGTAGCTGGCTGCATCCCGTTTGGGAAAAATTCCTATATTGAATTGCACCCCTGTTGTATCTGTTCACGTGGACTCTTGCTGATTCAGCAATATGAAGAAAGACGTAAATCATGCAATTCCGATAGTGAACAAGCACTAATCTCCTCTGCGACTCCCGGTCAGTCATTACACGGAGCAGCAGGTATTGATTCATCCTGCGCTTCGTTCAGGTGAGGCTTGTGACCTTTGACTCAAGGAAATCTTTCTCAAGCCTCACCTTAGCCAAGCGGTGAATGCCGGCGGAATGAAGAAACCGGCTTCTTATTATGTACTTAGAGAGGATCTACGCGCTCTCCAGACATGTCGGCCTAACTAAATATTTGCCATTTCCAGTAAAAGATTTCAGAGCGTCTTGTCAGTATCTGTAGGGGGTCTGTCAGTACATGCCCCTTCGCTCCGGTGTCCACATGACAACACTTCTTGCTTTGGGCTCTGATGCTTCTGCACAGGGGGGTATAGGGTTGTCCCCAATCTACACTCTAGGGTGTAGGTGAGAAGTGTCTAGAAGTCCGTGCTAAACACTGAACCATCTGGCCATAGACTCTCTTGTTGGAGCTTCAGCGTGCATGCTCCACCGGCGCACCATTTTTCGCACTGCATTTTTACAGTGAGCAGAAACTTGAGGCAGTGGACCCCTGATATTATGATCATTGGGGTCTCAGGGTTATCCTAGTCCTAGAGTGCATTCACACAACAATTTGTGGCACCTATACATCAACATCCTTCCAAAGCTAGTATGTGACCATAGATGTGGATCTACACAGTGGGAGAATTTACCAATTTTGTGGGTGAAGCAATTTACATTTATTTTTCTATTTTTTATTTTTTTTTGCTTGCCTAACTCATACTCATGCAAAAATGAACGTTAAATGGGCTCTGTGAGATACAAAAATGTATTAAGTGTTGTACATCTTGGTAAAAAATTAACCTTTCTAATATACTTCATAAAACAACTTTATTTCCTTTTTATAGAAATCATGGCTTTGTCCAAGCTGAAGCACAGGCATGGACAAAGTCCAGTAAATGAGGGTGAGCTAGTACCCCTCTGTGCTCTCTCCTGTCTAAAAAGTGCTCCTCTGTGCTCTCTCCTGTCTACAAAGTGCTCCTCTGTGCTCTCTCCTGTCTAAAAAGTGCTCCTCTGTGCTCTCTCCTGTCTAAAAAGTGCTCCTCTGTGCCCTCTCCTGGCTGATAGCGCTACTCTGTGCCCTCTCCTGGCTGATAGCGCTCCTCTGTGCCCTCTCCTGGCTGATAGCGCTCCTCTGTCCCTCTCCTGGCTGATAGCGCTCCTCTGTGCCCTCTCCTGGCTGATAGCGCTCCTCTGTTCCCTCTCCTGGCTGATAGCGCTCCTCTGTGCCCTCTCCTGGCTGATAGCGCTCCTCTGTGCCCTCTCCTGGCTGATGGCGCTCCTCTGTGCCCTCTCCTGGCTGATGGCGCTCCTCTGTGCCCTCTCCTGGCTGATGGCGCTCCTCTGTGCCCTCTCCTGGCTGATGGCGCTCCTCTGTGCCCTCTCCTGGCTGATGGCGCTCCTCTGTGCCCTCTCCTGGCTGATGGCGCTCCTCTGTGCCCTCTCCTGGCTGATGGCGCTCCTCTGTGCCCTCTCCTGGCTGATGGCGCTCCTCTGTGCCCTCTCCTGGCTGATAGCGCTCCTCTGTGCCCTCTCCTGGCTGATGGCGCTCCTCTGTGCCCTCTCCTGGCTGATGGCGCTCCTCTGTGCCCTCTCCTGGCTGATGGCGCTCCTCTGTGCCCTCTCCTGGCTGATGGCGCTCCTCTGTGCCCTCTCCTGGCTGATGGCGCTCCTCTGTGCCCTCTCCTGGCTGATGGCGCTCCTCTGTGCCCTCTCCTGGCTGATGGCGCTCCTCTGTGCCCTCTCCTGGCTGATGGCGCTCCTCTGTGCCCTCTCCTGGCTGATGGCGCTCCTCTGTGCCCTCTCCTGGCTGATGGCGCTCCTCTGTGCCCTCTCCTGGCTGATGGCGCTCCTCTGTGCCCTCTCCTGGCTGATGGCGCTCCTCTGTGCCCTCTCCTGGCTGATGGCGCTCCTCTGTGCCCTCTCCTGGCTGATGGCGCTCCTCTGTGCCCTCTCCTGGCTGATGGCGCTCCTCTGTGCCCTCTCCTGGCTGATGGCGCTCCTCTGTGCCCTCTCCTGGCTGATGGCGCTCCTCTGTGCCCTCTCCTGGCTGATGGCGCTCCTCTGTGCCCTCTCCTGGCTGATGGCGCTCCTCTGTGCCCTCTCCTGGCTGATGGCGCTCCTCTGTGCCCTCTCCTGGCTGATGGCGCTCCTCTGTGCCCTCTCCTGGCTGATGGCGCTCCTCTGTGCCCTCTCCTGGCTGATGGCGCTCCTCTGTGCCCTCTCCTGGCTGATGGCGCTCCTCTGTGCCCTCTCCTGGCTGATGGCGCTCCTCTGTGCCCTCTCCTGGCTGATGGCGCTCCTCTGTGCCCTCTCCTGGCTGATGGCGCTCCTCTGTGCCCTCTCCTGGCTGATGGCGCTCCTCTGTGCCCTCTCCTGGCTGATGGCGCTCCTCTGTGCCCTCTCCTGGCTGATGGCGCTCCTCTGTGCCCTCTCCTGGCTGATGGCGCTCCTCTGTGCCCTCTCCTGGCTGATGGCGCTCCTCTGTGCCCTCTCCTGGCTGATGGCGCTCCTCTGTGCCCTCTCCTGGCTGATGGCGCTCCTCTGTGCCCTCTCCTGGCTGATGGCGCTCCTCTGTGCCCTCTCCTGGCTGATGGCGCTCCTCTGTGCCCTCTCCTGGCTGATGGCGCTCCTCTGTGCCCTCTCCTGGCTGATGGCGCTCCTCTGTGCCCTCTCCTGGCTGATGGCGCTCCTCTGTGCCCTCTCCTGGCTGATGGCGCTCCTCTGTGCCCTCTCCTGGCTGATGGCGCTCCTCTGTGCCCTCTCCTGGCTGATGGCGCTCCTCTGTGCCCTCTCCTGGCTGATGGCGCTCCTCTGTGCCCTCTTCCTGGCTGATGGCGCTCCTCTGTGCCCTCTTCCTGGCTGATGGCGCTCCTCTGTGCCCTCTTCCTGGCTGATGGCGCTCCTCTGTGCCCCCTTCCTGGCTGATGGCGCTCCTCTGTGCCCCCTTCCTGGCTGATGGCGCTCCTCTGTGCCCCCTTCCTGGCTGATGGCGCTCCTCTGTGCCCCCTTCCTGGCTGATGGCGCTCCTCTGTGCCCCCTTCCTGGCTGATGGCGCTCCTCTGTGCCCCCTTCCTGGCTGATGGCGCTCCTCTGTGCCCCCTTCCTGGCTGATGGCGCTCCTCTGTGCCCCCTTCCTGGCTGATGGCGCTCCTCTGTGCCCCCTTCCTGGCTGATGGCGCTCCTCTGTGCCCCCTTCCTGGCTGATGGCGCTCCTCTGTGCCCCCTTCCTGGCTGATGGCGCTCCTCTGTGCCCCCTTCCTGGCTGATGGCGCTCCTCTGTGCCCCCTTCCTGGCTGATGGCGCTCCTCTGTGCCCCCTTCCTGGCTGATGGCGCTCCTCTGTGCCCCCTTCCTGGCTGATGGCGCTCCTCTGTGCCCCCTTCCTGGCTGATGGCGCTCCTCTGTGCCCCCTTCCTGGCTGATGGCGCTCCTCTGTGCCCCCTTCCTGGCTGATGGCGCTCCTCTGTGCCCCCTTCCTGGCTGATGGCGCTCCTCTGTGCCCCCTTCCTGGCTGATGGCGCTCCTCTGTGCCCCCTTCCTGGCTGATGGCGCTCCTCTGTGCCCCCTTCCTGGCTGATGGCGCTCCTCTGTGCCCCCTTCCTGGCTGATGGCGCTCCTCTGTGCCCCCTTCCTGGCTGATGGCGCTCCTCTGTGCCCCCTTCCTGGCTGATGGCGCTCCTCTGTGCCCCCTTCCTGGCTGATGGCGCTCCTCTGTGCCCCCTTCCTGGCTGATGGCTCTCCTCTGTGCCCCCTTCCTGGCTGATGGCTCTCCTCTGTGCCCCCTTCCTGGCTGATGGCTCTCCTCTGTGCCCCCTTCCTGGCTGATGGCTCTCCTCTGTGCCCCCTTCCTGGCTGATGGCTCTCCTCTGTGCCCCCTTCCTGGCTGATGGCTCTCCTCTGTGCCCCCTTCCTGGCTGATGGCTCTCCTCTGTGCCCCCTTCCTGGCTGATGGCTCTCCTCTGTGCCCCCTTCCTGGCTGATGGCTCTCCTCTGTGCCCCCTTCCTGGCTGATGGCTCTCCTCTGTGCCCCCTTCCTGGCTGATGGCTCTCCTCTGTGCCCCCTTCCTGGCTGATGGCTCTCCTCTGTGCCCCCTTCCTGGCTGATGGCTCTCCTCTGTGCCCCCTTCCTGGCTGATGGCTCTCCTCTGTGCCCCCTTCCTGGCTGATGGCTCTCCTCTGTGCCCCCTTCCTGGCTGATGGCTCTCCTCTGTGCCCCCTTCCTGGCTGATGGCTCTCCTCTGTGCCCCCTTCCTGGCTGATGGCTCTCCTCTGTGCCCCCTTCCTGGCTGATGGCTCTCCTCTGTGCCCCCTTCCTGGCTGATGGCTCTCCTCTGTGCCCCCTTCCTGGCTGATGGCTCTCCTCTGTGCCCCCTTCCTGGCTGATGGCTCTCCTCTGTGCCCCCTTCCTGGCTGATGGCTCTCCTCTGTGCCCCCTTCCTGGCTGATGGCTCTCCTCTGTGCCCCCTTCCTGGCTGATGGCTCTCCTCTGTGCCCCCTTCCTGGCTGATGGCTCTCCTCTGTGCCCCCTTCCTGGCTGATGGCTCTCCTCTGTGCCCCCTTCCTGGCTGATGGCTCTCCTCTGTGCCCCCTTCCTGGCTGATGGCTCTCCTCTGTGCCCCCTTCCTGGCTGATGGCTCTCCTCTGTGCCCCCTTCCTGGCTGATGGCTCTCCTCTGTGCCCCCTTCCTGGCTGATGGCTCTCCTCTGTGCCCCCTTCCTGGCTGATGGCTCTCCTCTGTGCCCCCTTCCTGGCTGATGGCTCTCCTCTGTGCCCCCTTCCTGGCTGATGGCTCTCCTCTGTGCCCCCTTCCTGGCTGATGGCGCTCCTCTGTGCCCTCTCCTGGCTGATGGCGCTCCTCTGTGCCCTCTCCTGGCTGATGGCGCTCCTCTGTGCCCTCTCCTGGCTGATGGCGCTCCTCTGTGCCCTCTCCTGGCTGATGGCGCTCCTCTGTGCCCTCTCCTGGCTGATGGCGCTCCTCTGTGCCCCCTTCCTGGCTGATGGCGCTCCTCTGTGCCCCCTTCCTGGCTGATGGCGCTCCTCTGTGCCCCCTTCCTGGCTGATGGCGCTCCTCTGTGCCCCCTTCCTGGCTGATGGCTCTCCTCTGTGCCCCCTTCCTGGCTGATGGCTCTCCTCTGTGCCCTCTCCTGGCTGATGGCACTCCACTGTGCCCTCTCCTGGCTGATGGCACTCCACTGTGCGCTCTCCTGTCTGATAGCACTCCTCTGTGCTCTCTCCTGTCTGATAGCACTCCTCTGTGCTCTAGCCCACCCTCACTTACTGGACTTTGTCCATGCCTGTGCTTCAGCTTGGACATAGCCATGATTTTATAAACCATGATTTCACTAAAAAGGAAATAAAATGTTCTAAGTATATTAGAAAGGTTGTTTTGCCAAGATGTACAACATATAAAAGGTTTTTGTATCTGACAGGGCCCATTTAAGCTAGTAAAATTATGTAGATTGTAGACTTGTGCTAAAATGTCATGCATTGCTCAAAAATGTGCAACTAAATGTAAAGCTCAGTTCTTTAGGCGCCAAGTCCACGCAATCTTTAGGAAACTCAGGTCACGCTGGGCAGTACGGTTACCGCGGAAATCGTACCACGTTTAGCAAAGTACCGTGCACGAGTCCAGGTCGTCAGAAAGTGGCTCATACAGAATTTCGCTAAGCATGTTGTACTGTTGCCTCGGCAACGGTACCTGCATGAAACTTTGGACTTGCACTTTAAATAAATTTCCTTGATAATGTGCCTGTGACAATACTGAACATACAACCAGAGTTGTCTTTGTGACCCAGGAGACATTATCGGGGGTCATTTAAAACATTTATTTTTTTTAAGTTAATTTGTGAGCCTCTCTGTGCAGAAAGGGTTTTAAAGGGGTACTCCACTGCTCAGCATCTGGAACAAACTGTTCCGAACGCTGGAGCCGACGCTGGGAGCTTGTGACGTGATAGCCACGCCCACTCATGACGTCACACCTCACCCCTCAATGAAAGTCTATGGGTGGGGGCGTGACAGCTGTCACGCCCCCTCCCATAGACTTGCATTGATGGGGCGGGGCTATGCCGTCACGAGCTGCCGGCTCCAGCGTTCAGAACAGTTTGTTCCAGACGCTGAGCAGCGGAGTACCCCTTTAAAGTAATATGTCCATTACAGCTAATAATAATTATAATACATTTGTGTATCTCATCTTCGTCGCTCTCAAGGTTCATTTATATTCTCCTTGGTCACCATCCGCCCCAGACGGCTCCGTCTCCAGCCTTGGATTTAGTATCAGCCGCCTATTGAAGGTCTGATTCCCATTTATAGCATCTCGCTTGTTTTCCCTCACTTGTAAGGTGCCATGCAAACACAGAACAGGATTGTGCCCCACTTGTTTTTCGCTTGGTGTCTCGGGAACTTCTCACAATTTCAGAAAGTGACATTTAAGTAGTTAGCAAATTATCGGCTCGAAGGATAATGACTTGTAAAAAAAATAAAAAATCTTTCCCTCTAATTGGCGCTATTTGTGTGGTAGGAATACATAACCTGTTCTGCCGCCAAGATGATGGAAGCTTTATTTATTTTTTTATTTTGACTTGGGGCTGGGTGGTATACCGGTTCATACCGAATTTTTTTCCAGCATGATATGAATTTTAACCCATACCGCAATACCGGTTTGGCCCCTCCCCCTCGAATGAATGAATTATGAGCCACAGCGCGCTGTCCCCACATCGGGGAACTAATCATATGTGACCCGTGAGTGCTGTTCTGCCACCCCCCCCCCCAAATTATTAGCCCAGCGCTGCACTGTCCCCATCGGGGTACTACTCACATGTCACCAGTCAGCGCTGCCCTCCTCGTCCTCCTGCTTGTTGCGGCCGCTGGCGCTGACACACTATACCAGTGGTCTTCAACCTCCAGATGTTGCAAAACTATAACTCCCAGCATGCCCAGACAGCTATTGGCTGTCCGGGCATGCTGGGAGTTGTAGTTTTGCAACATCTGGAGGTCCTCAGGTTGAAGACCACTGCTCTATACTTTATCCCTAAGCAAAATGAACTTTAACTCGCCTTCCCCCGTCGGTCCGGACCAGCTTTCTAGTGAATGGAACGTCGGAGAGCCGTCAGCCTATCACCGGTCACAGTGATCTTCCGCCTCGGACGGTGATAGGTTGAGCCCACTGTCATGTAAGAAGCCGGCTTCTTACATGACAGTGGGCTCAGCCTATCACCCGCCGAGGCGGAACATCGCTGCGGCCAGTGATAGGCTGACGGCTCTCCGACGTTCACGTCCCCAGGAAGAGCGTAAGGCCAACGTAGGAACATGCGTTAAAGTTTATTTTTGTTTACCTTTTGCAGCCCGGGCATAGGGATACCACATAGGGATACAGTGTACAGTATAGAGTGTCAGCGCCGGCGGCTGCAACAAACAGGAGGATGAGGAGGGCAGCGCTAGCGGGTGACGTGAGTAGTACCTCGATGGGGACAGCGCTGGGCTAATTATTAATTTGGGGGGGGGGGGGGGGGGGGATACCATTATATACCGTGGAACCGCCATAAGTGACAAAAATACAGTGATACACCTATTTGGTCATACTGCCCAGCCCTATTTTGACTACATATATTTTCATACTTAGTTTTTTCCGGTCTTCCTGTTGGCTTTATGGATTAGGCAGTGCTTTTACTCTAGTTGTAGCATGAGACGGAGTCTACAACCCACACATGTGGCTCAGGTAGTGCAGCTCATCCAGGATGGCACATCAATGAGAGCTGTGGCAAGAAGGTTTGTTGTGTCTGTGAGCGTAGTGTCCAGAACATGGAGTCACTACCAGGAGACAGGCAAGTACATCAGGAGACGTGAAGGAGGCCGTAGGAGGGCAACAACCCAGCAGCAGTACCGCTACCTCCACCTTTGTGCAAGGAGAAGCAGGAGGAGCACTGCCAGAGCCCTGCAAAATGACCTCCAGCAGGCCACAAATGGGCATGTGTCCAATCAAACGGTCAGAAACAGACTCCATGAGGGCCCGACATCCACAGGTGGGGGTTGTGCTTACAGCCCAACACTGTGCAGGACGTTTTGCATTTGCCAGACAACACCAAGATTGCCAAATTCGCCACTGGCGCCCTGTGCTCTTCACAGATGAAAGCAGGTTCACACTGAGCACATGTGACAGATGTGTCTCCAGTCTGGAGACACCGTGGAGAACGTTCTGCTGCCTGCAACATCCTCCAGCATGACTGGTTTGGCGGTGGGTCAGTAATGGTGTGGGACATTACTGTGTAAGGACATTACTTCAATTTGATTTCCATTGATAATTTTTGTGTGATTTTGTTGTCAGCACGTTCAACTATGTAAAGATGAAAGTATTTCATACGATTAGTTCATTCATTCAGATCTATTTTTTTGAGCAGTGTATAATGCTATAGACCAGTGTTTCCCAACCAGGGTGCCTCCAGCTGTTGCAAAACTACAACTCCCAATGTTCCTGGACAGCCAACGGCTTTCCAGGCATGCTGAGAGTTGTAGTTTTGCAACAGCTGGAGGCTCCTTGGTCGGGAAACACTGCTATGTACAGTCCAGATCTGCGAAACAGGTCAATGGCTGGAAGAACAGACCAATCAGAATGGGCATTTCACTGGTAAAACCCCTGTATCACTGAAGAGCATGCACTGACTGGCCGGCCCTACAGTACAAACATATTGTTCATGTGATTTAGAAAAACTTATGTCATGCAGACATGTCCAAATTTCTAATCAGTTGGGGTCTGTTTGGAAACCCCCACTGAGTATTTTATATAGCCGTATTATTATTATTGTAGATAAAATCATATGGACTGTGTGAAGTATCTGTTCATTTGGGAACAAAAACTAGATGGTTTATCAGACCTGTGCCAAACTGAGCCCGGCCGTAAACATTGGATAAATGACCGCTTAGGGACCGGCTCTCGTGTGTTGGTGCAGTCGACTGTTCCCTGGAAAAATGAACAGGCCTGGTACATTTGAGCATGTCTGATCTTTTATTCTTTACTTTTGTGCACTTTTATGACATGCATAATAACACTGTATAATAGGTTGTCTAAGGTTTGGAAAAAGACAACCCTTTGGTCCATGACCGTATTCACTGGAATAAAGGGGTTTGCTGCAATACCAGTCACAACCCCTGGAGATCAGTGGCACTCTTCTTGGGAATAAACAAACTCCTTTCAAACCCCAGACACTATTTGAGGTGGTAATAGATAATCTATATTAGAACTAGAGGCAGATAAAACCAATGGGGGCTTTTGTCAACGATTAAATTTCAATGGGGGCAAAGTCCACAAGATTTTCTCAGTCTGCCAATATCTCGCAACTTTACTCCATTCTTCAGCTGTGACATGATGATAAATGTGTCCCTTGTGTGGGTCTTGTCACCTAGTTGGATCAAGAGCTTTAGCACATTCAGTAAAGTGTCACCATTCACACTAATGCAACTGTTCCCTGTCCCCTATGGGGTTGTCCATGTCCCTCAGCAGGTTATTCCAGGCTGTGTCCATTTTAACCCTCTTCATATGCCCCATTTGTCATCGTCAGCCCGGTCATAGTGTGATGGAGTCTTTGTACGTCGCCAGATATCTTGAATTAATGCGCAAACAATTCTTCAATTGTGGAAGGACAGAATGGTTGTGAACAGTCTATAAATCACGGCCCAGACATTGTGGGATTGGACGTTGAAAAGCTCCACTTTGGAGGTGAAAGCCTTCCCTGTTGTGGCTTTTGGGTCCTTGTCTTGATAATTGAAGATGCATTAGTTACTAAGAGGGTCCCTGTCTAGTGTGATGTGCCCACTGTACAGATTATGGTCATTGGAGCCAGCAGTGACCTGGACTATCAATTGATGACCAGACGGCGATCTCATCATCACGTGTCAGCATGACTGATAATCCTAATATACCGACTGAGAGGTGAGCCTCAAGGACTTTAGTTTAGTGGTTTCCACACCAGTGGATGTCCGGGCATGCTGGCTGTTGTAGTTTTCCAACACCTGGAGGTCCACAGTTTGGAGACCACTGTCCTAGATGGTGTATAGGAGCATAGAGGTGGATTATTTCGTCTGCTCCCCTTTTTTCTGGTTACGTATATTGCACCAACAAATTCTTTCCCTCTTCCTTATGAGGCTAAAGTGCAAACTTGGCTAACCTGTAGGGTTAACCTATCGCTATTTACTAAAGTGTGGCGTTAAAAGCGATATTTCCCGGAGAAATCCCTCTCAAACATGGGCAGAACATAAAAATGCCTCACAAGCATGTGAAAACGCTTCACGAGAATGGAGAGAACATAGGGGGAGATTTATCAAAACCTGTGCAGCGGAAGAGTGGTGCAGTTGCCCATAGCAACCAATCAGATTGCTTCTTTCATTTTCCACAGGCCTCTTTAGAGGCCTGTGGAAAATGAAAGAAGCAATCTGATTGGTTGCTATGGGCAACTGCACCACTCTTCGTCTGCACAGGTTTTGATAAATCTCCCCCATAGAGACTCCTTAAAAGTACAGGAGAATGTAAAAACGCCTCACGAAAATACGGACAATGTAAAGAACACCTCATGAGCATGTGGGGGGAACATAATGCCTCACAAGCCCAGGGAGAATGTAAACACACCCCCTGAGCATGGAGAGAATGTAAAAATGCCTCATGAGCATGCGGAGAATGTAAAAACGTCTCACGAAAATACGGACAATGTAAATAATGCCTCATGAGCATGTGGGGGGAACATAATGCCTCACAAGCACAGGGAGAATGTAAACACACCCCCTGAGCATGGAGAGAATGTAAAAATGCCTCATGAGCATGCGGAGAATGTAAAAACGTCTCACGAAAATACGGACAATGTAAATAATGCCTCATGAGCATGTGGGGGGAACATAATACCTCACAAGCATGTGAGAGAACATGAAAACCCATCACAAGCACAGGGAGAATGTAAACTCACCCAGTGAGCATGGAGAGAACGTAAAAACGCCTCACGAGCACGCGGAGGATGTAAAAACGTCTCACAAGCACAGGGAGAATGTAAACGCACCCAATGAGTATGGAGAGAAAGTAAAGACTCCTCACGAGCACGCGGAGAATGTAAAAATGTCTCACAAGCACGGGAAGAACGTAAAAACGCCTCAAAAGCTTAGAAAGGATGTAAAAACACCGGTTTTATGGTCTTCCCGTTCTTATGAGGCCTTTTTATGTACTTCCCATGGTTGTGAGGTGTTTTTATGTCCTTCCCATGCTTGAGGCCTTTTTACAGGCATGGGGAGAACATGGCTCCACACAAACCTTTTTCTATCGACCTTTAAAGGAAAACGGTCACCTGTTCACCTGCACTATTGAGTGTGGATAAACAGGAGACCGGTGCGGGGTCTCGGACTGCTATACCTACCTCCTCAGAAGGCCCCCCCCTCTCCCAGCACTGACCTGCGCTTTGAGGTGGGCCCACCGGCTGGATTGAAATATTCACAAGCACTGGTCAAGTGAGCGCTTGTACCTACTGAGCGCTCGCGTTACCGGCGCTTATGAATATTTAAATTTAGCCGGCGGGCCCGCCTGAAAGCGCGAGTCAGTGCTGGGAGAGGGATGCCTTCGGAGGATTGGGGCTCCGGACTTGAAGGTAGGTATAGCAGTCCGAGACCCCGCATCGGTCTCCTGTTCACCCGTACTATAACACCGTGTATTGGGTTATAGGGGGGGAGATTTATGAAAAGTTGCCCATGGCAACCAATTAGCTTGCTGCTTTCATTTTTAGGAAGGCCTGTGAAAAATAAAATAAGCTATCTGGTTGCTATGGGCAACTGGACAACTTTTTTTTTCTCTGCACAGGTTTTGATAAATCTCCCCCATAGTACGGGTGAACGTTTTCCTTTGAGAGTAACTCATTTAGTAGAAATATTGGAAGTGATGTTATTCAGACTGTCCAGGCATGCTGGGAGTTGTAGTTTTGTGACAGCAGGGGAACTACAGGTTTAGAAGCACTGCAGCAGAGCATACGCCTGTATGGATGATGCAGGTTGGGTGACCTGTTACGTCTCTATAACCTGCATCTGTAATACAGCCATGTACAAATCCTTCCTTGTCTTCACGTTAATAAAACCTGCGACTAAGAAAAGCTCCTGATACGATTTAATGTCCTGGTCCGGACCGGGCACCGGTTCCCTTCCAGTCCTAATACTAGATACGTTCTGAGCTTATATCCTTTTGTTTTGGTCTATCATTTTCAGCTTTATAGGCCTTCAGGATTCCTGTTGGGATGGACACCGCAACATTAGAGAAGAGAAATACTGGGTATAATGTGTGTTCTCTGTGGAAGGCAGCGAGGTACAAGGATCTGTCTCCTCATGATTTATGTATCCAGTCCCCGTCCTAATCACAGTAATGGTGGGAACAAGCCTTCACGTGTCAGCATCAAGACGCTGCGGCCTTCAGGCTCTCTAATTTTTATTTTTTAGCTTTTGATTCCAGTACCTCCGTGGGCTGACGTCTAGGGGGGGGGAGGGGGGGGGGGGGGCTTATTATAAGGCACGTGCAGTCTGGTGTCCCCAGGGGAAGAGCTTGCAGTTTCCATTACGACCAGCACTACACCATTCCATAGGAATCAAATCATATTTAAGATTCAGATGGGGGTTCCTTAAAGACCCTACATCAGTGTTTCACAACCAGCATGCCTCCAGCTGTTGCAAAACTACAACTCCCATCATGCCCGGACAGCCGTTGGCTGTCCGGGCATGCTGGGATTTGTAGTTTGGCAACAGCTGGAGACGCGCTGGTTGGGAAACACTGCCCTACATGTATAGAAGTGGAAAGGATATGTCTGTGTTATTCTGATTAAAATACCATCCACAACGGCTGTCTGGGCATGCTGGGAGTTGTAGTTTTGCAACAGCTGGAGACACACTGGTTGTGAATCACTGCCCTACATGTATAGATGTGGAAAGGATATGTCTGTGTTATTCTGATTAAAATACCATCCACTAATAAGTCTTAGATTGGTTTTACATAATATTTTACAGTATGTCCCCAGGATACATTAGAATTCTAGCAAAAATGTATCCCCGTGTATACCGCGGCAGTCCTATTGACTGTTCAGTCTTTTGCCTCAATGAAAACTAGTTTTTTGCGTGACCCAAAATCATGGCATGTATATCACCGGTATATGTTGGGATACCAGCAAACATGTATGTCATGACATACCCAGGGTGGACCCATTGACTACAATAGACCAATGTAGTCTACTAGGAAGTACACTTAGTCCACTGTGTGAATTAAAGGGGTACTCCACTGTAAAAAAAAAAAAAAAAAAAAAAAAAAAAAAAAATTTAAATCAACTGGTGCCAGAAAGTTTAACGGATTTGTAATTTACTTCTTCTATTAAAAAATCTTAATCCTTCCAGTACTTCTCAGCTGCTGTATGAATTTAGAATTTCCTTTGTCTGGCCACAGTGCTCTTTGCTGACACCTCTGTCCATTTTAGGAACTGTCTAGAGTAGGAGCAAATCCCCAAAGTAAACCTATCCTGCTCTGGACAGTTCCTAAAATGGACAGAGGTGTCAGCAGAGAGCACTATGGTCAGGCAGAAGGGAAATTCAAAAAGAAAAGAACTTCCTGTGGATCATAACAGCAGCTGATAAGCACTGGAAGGATTAAGATTTTTTTTTTAATAGAAGTAATTTACAAATCTGTTTAACATTCTGGCTCCAGATGTTTTCCAATGGAGTACCCCTTTAAGTTTCCCTGTCATGTTAAAAGTTTTTATCAATTTGGGGTATGAGTGTTCCAAAGAAAGGCTGGAGAATTGCATGACCGTGCACTTCACTCCTTAGATCGATGTGATTTGAACAAGGCATCAAACTGGGGGTTGAAGCGCTTAGCTGCTCTTCACTCCTGGCTCTTTATATGGCCAAAAGTATGGGGCCGCTTCTTATCCCATGACTTGCTTCAAGACTACAGTATAGTGATCTGGAGATGGAGTTGCTGAAAGCCCCATAGACTTGTATGGGACTTCCGGCAACTCCATTTCCAGATTGTGATAGTCTGCAAGCAAGTCACAGGATCAGAAGTCGCCCTGATGTGTTCGGTCATATCCTGCCATCGGGAGCACCATTAGAGGGATCTTTTTAAAGATCAATAAACGATAGATCAGTGGTCTCCAACCTGCGGACCTCCAGATGTTGCAAAACTACAACTCCCAGCATGCCCGGACAGCCAACGGGGGGGGTCTCCAATGTTTGAGCTCTAGAGATGAGCAAACTTGTCTATAGATGAGCGAACTTACAGTAAATTTGATTTGTCACAAACTTCTCGGCTCGGCGGTTGCTGACTTTTCCTGCTTAAATTAGTTCAGCTTTCCGGTGCTCCGATGGGCTGGGAAAGGTGGATACAGTCCTAGGAAAGAGTCTCCTAGGACTGTATCCAACTTTTCCAGCCCACGGGAGCACCGGAAAGCTGAACTAATTGATGCAGGAAAATTCAGCAACCGCCGAGCCAAGAAGTTTGTGACGAATCGAATTTACTGTAAGTTCGCTCATTTCTAGTTTTGTCCACTGCATTTGTAATAAAGAAGCTGGAGTTGATAAACCCCGTGTTGTGAAGAGCTTCTGTAGCTTAAAGGGGTACTCCAGTGGGAAAAAAAAATGTTTTCAAATCAACTGGTGCCAGTAAGTTAAACAGATTTGTACATGACTTCTGTTTTAAAAATCTTAATCCTTCCAGTACTTATCAGCTGCTGTATGCTACAGAGGAAGTTGTGATGTTCTTTTCTGTGTGACCACAGTGCTCTCTGCTGACACCTCTGTCCGTGTCAGGAACTGTCCGGAGCAGGAGAGGTTTTCTATGGGGATTTGGTTCTACTCTGCACAGTTCCTGACACAGACAGAGGTGTCAGCAGAGAGCACTGTGGTCAGACTGGAAAGAACTACACAACTTTCTCTGTAGTACACAGCAGCTGATGAGAAATAAATAGAAATAATTTACTTGTATTCCTATATGAGTGTCTGCTGTGCTGAACACCTTTTAAAGATCAGTGGGGGTCTAAACACTCACACCCTGACTGATCAAAACCTTTGACGTGACAGGGAAACTGTAAATTCGGGAAGGAAACTGAGCATACTCGCTAGTATAAGTCACTGGTCTATTAAAGTCAATGGCCCACCATGGTTATGCCATTACATACATTTTTACTGGTATCCCATATTATACCAGTGACATGTAAAGTTTTTCAAAATGACAGTGATGCTTTAAAGGGGTTGTCCAGGAAAAAACTTTTATATTTAGATCAACTGGCTCCAGAAAGTTAAATAGATTTGTAAATTAAAAAATCTTAATCCTTCCAATAGTCATCAGCTGCTGAAGTTGGGTTGTGCTTTTCTGTCTGGCAACAGTGCTCTCTGCTGACATCTCTGCTCATCTCGGGAACTGCACAGAGTAGAAGAGGTTTGCTATGGGGATTTGCTTCTACTCTGGACAGTTCCTGAGACAGGTGTCATCAGAGAGCACTTAGACAGAAAAGAACAACTCCACTTCAGCAGCTCATAAGTACTGAAAGGATTAAGATTTTTTAGTAGATGTAATTTACAAATCGGTTTACCTTTCTGGAGCCAGTTGAGATATATATATATGTCCCCCCCGGATAACCCCTAAATGTACGGACTATTAGACTACATTGGTCTATGGAGTTCAGTGGGGCACTGTGGGTATGACCAGGCATACACTTTCACTGGTATCACAACATATATCTGTAATGTGCAACAAAAAATACAATGCAAATGCAATGTAAACCAGACTTATAATATCTTGTTGTTGCCCAAAGTTGAAGTCCGTTTGGCTTGAGCCATTGCGCCCCTATCCGTCCAGCTTGAAATAAACCTCTCCAGCCATGTACTTCACCCCAGTGGTAATATTATTGTGACAAATGTAAGGTCGGTCTCTTGCGTTTTACGAGCGTTCATGAAGAAGTCATTTTTTACGCTGCCTTTTGCTCTGGGTTCACTCAACGTGAACAGCTGGACCAGACGCTCGGGTTATGGTGTCATACGTCACAATAATGGGCTTTTAAGAAGGGGGCTTGTCACATTGAGCAGCACTTTTCCTGCGATATTGATGGTCGCCCATAAATGACACTTAGTACAGCCATTAGCAGCTGAATATGCCATTATGCCCATATCACGGCGGCCAAATAAGAGTTGACGGTTCTCCAGGCATGTAAGCAAAGTATTACGTGTGGGCTGTGCTATGGCCAAGACATCTCCACGAACCTCTATGGCTGGATGAACATTAGCAGGAAGGTGTAACGGGCAAAACAAGTCACATATATGACGGCAAATCCCAAAGCTCCCCCTTTTCGTGCTGCACATGTCTTCACCTGGTTGGGGGCCCAGATCTGTGAGTGCAGACCAGGTCTAATGTGCACTATGGAGAGATGACGTCTCTTATCTTATGAGTTACTCAGAGGTTTACGACGTGATTTGATGCCTTGTCCAGCTCGTAGCCCAGTGTTTCCCAACCAGGGTGGCTCCAGGTGTTGCAAAACTACAACTCGACCCCTCTCCAGGTATGCTAGGAATAGTGCTGGGTGGTATGACCAAAAATGTATATCATGGTATTTTTCTAAATTATGGCGGTTTCACGGTATTTAACGGTATTTCGGGGGTGGGGTGATCCTCAGTATGTCAGGTGGTCGGGGGCTTAGTCAGGCCGCCCAGTACCTCTCCTTCATGTCTCCGCAGTTCTGCTAGAGTTTCCCCTGCCCGCCCAGAAGTAAAGTGCCCGCCGGGAGTTGTAGTCCCATCCCAACTTCTCAGTCAATCAGTTCAGTGGGGCTTGGACTACACTTCCCAGAAACTCTGTTCGGCCGGACGTTTCTCTACGCCATCAGGCATTCTGTAAGACACTAGGGTGCAATGCTCTGTCTGCAGTCTTTTCTGCACATACCCCCCCATGTGTATAGCAGTGCAGAGCAGACGGCAGACACAGATGGGAGGATGCCCTGGGAGGACCGCCGACCGTCGGGGCCGCAGCATAGAGCACAGCGAGTGTGTGCTCTAGAAGATTTTCATTTTTACCTACTGAAAGGGATCCGGGCAGCAGCGTTGGCGGATTAAGATGGCAGTCCAGGGCAGGCTGAGCGGGGGAAGGAATAGTGGCACTACGGTGGCGGTGGGAGGAGACAGTTAGGAGGAAAGTTCAGGAGAAGAGAGATAAGGGCTTCACACTGAGCCTATAGGCTGCTTCTTTGGTGGATTTTTACTGAAAACCAGACAAAAGAGGAACAAAACAAAATTTTTATTAAAGACCTATAGAGGAAATGTTATTTTTGTACCAATATACATATAAAAATGCATTCGTATACAGTCCATAGCCTATGATTGACAGCTTGTACTACAGTAAAGGGCGGTCTGTGAGTACAGCGTCAGGTGATTCAGTGACAGCCAGCATAGCTGTGGCAGGGAGTATAGGACAGTGTTTCCCAACCAGGGCGCCTCCAGCTGTTGCAAAACTACAACTCCCAGCATGCCCGGACAGCCAAAGGCTGTCCTGGCATACTGGGAGTTGTAGTTTTGCAACAACTGGCGGCACCTTTGGTTGGGAAACACCGGTATAGGACATGACTCAAGATCATAACACGATAGCAAAGAGTTTCTAATGTTGCTTAACAAAATGTAGATTTAATCTCTATCTGAACGCTTCATAATCTATGCAAAACATATGCAGCGTAGTCATGGATGTCACCCTGGCCTCCAGCAGGAGAAATCCCAGAGCCTTGTCTATGGAAATCCTCCATGCTGTCTGCTTTATACCGTGGGCGCTGTGATACATTCACTCGAAGGAGATTTCTCCCTTTGGCAGATTCTTTGATTCATCCAAATACAGTGCGAATGAAATGTGTAATATAAGGAATTGTAGGTCTATAGCAGTGGTCTGCAAACTGTGGGCCTGCAGATGTTGCAAAACTACAACTCCCAGCATGCCCGGACAGCCGAAGGCTGTCCGGGCATGCTGGGAGTTGTAGTTTTGCAACATCTGTGGGTCCACAGTTTGGCGACCACTGGTCTAAAGAATGGTTGTCTTATGTTTTACTGGTACAGTGACAAGTATGGTGATTGTTGATGCATTCGTGAGAGACAGGAAATCCAGAAATAATTAAAATCCTGAGTGTGGCTTGCTAGGCACTTTGGTAAGTCCTGTTACCCGGCCTGTTCTCTTTTTTTTTTTTTTTTTAATGAGATGAAAGGCAGGAGGGTAGTGGGGTCATTCATTTCCTTCCTGGGCCACTCCAGGTTTCCAGACTAGCTCAGATCAGCACAGGTGCTGAAGACAGCTTGTCTTTAAAACTAGGTGAGAGTCAGTCTGCAAGTGAGGCTGTGAGGAACCTGCACCGCTGAGGAGTTTCTCAGGAGATTTGCTGAGGACATTGTGAACGGAGAGAGTAACACATTTGTTGAATGTTGGGTGACTGGTCGTAAGCCACCTGTACAGACAGGTAAGAAATCTGAATAATAGCAGAAAACAAAAATATGTGTGGGAGCTCTACATAAAACAAAAAGCACCTATACTGTGATAAGCATAACCCAATGTGCCAAAATACTAAAAGAAAACCAAATAATATTATAACAGTCCTACTTGGCTAAGGATAGTTTAGAAAAGAAAGAAAAGAATAAAGAGAAATTGCATGGAAATGTGTCCAATAAATAGAACCTCATTTATCACGGCGGTTATGGCGCAGAGACTACAACTTAACACTCCCAATATAACCAACTTATCAAGAGGGGAATATACTGCGACACTATCATTTTACTATGTGGTTTTTTATTTTATTTAGGTGGTAATTTATTTTATTCTTATTTTATTATTATTTATTTTATTTCCATTTTTTACCCCCTTTTAACATAATATTTTATTGTACCCTGTGAGCCGTCTGATGCAAAGGCCCCGCTGAAGACTTCATAGTGTGATCATGTATTATTGTAATAAATGTTAAATATATATTTTTGGACACATTTTCATACAATTTCTCTTTATTTATTTATTCTTTCTTTCTCTCTTTCTTTCTCTCTTTCTATCTATCTCTCTTTCTATCTATCTCTCTATCTATCTCTCTTTCTATCTATCTCTCTTCTATCTATCTCTCTTTCTATCTATCTCTCTTTCTATCTATCTCTCTTTCTATCTATCTCTCTTTCTATCTATCTCTCTTTCTTTCTATCTTTCTTTCTATCTCTCTCTTTCTTCTATCTCTCTCTTCTTTCTATCTCTCTCTTTCTTTCTATCTCTCTCTTTCTTTCTATCTCTCTCTTTCTTTCTATCTCTCTCTTTCTTTCTATCTCTCTCTTTCTTTCTATCTCTCTCTTTCTTTCTATCTCTCTCTTTCTTTCTATCTCTCTCTCTTTCTTTCTATCTCTCTCTCTTTCTTTCTATCTCTCTCTCTTTCTTTCTATCTCTCTCTCTTCTTTCTATCTCTCTCTCTCTCTTTCTATCTCTCTTCTCTCTCTTTCTCTCTCTCTTTCTCTCTCTCTTTCTCTCTCTATCTCTCTCTCTTTCTCTCTCTTTCTCTCTCTCTTTCTCTCTCTTTCTCTCTCTCTTTCTCTTTCTTAATTTCATTCTCTCTTCCTTCCTTCCTCCCTATCCTTAGCCTAGTTAGGACTGTTATATTTTGGTTTTCTTTTAAGAAATCTGTATAGTTAGCACTCGGCAATATATTTTATTTTCTAGCTGTGAATAGCCCATGTTTTTGATCTGTTCCATAAAGGCTAATAATATCTTCATTGAAGATGGCTAACAGCTGACGATACAGTATGCGAATGTGGTTACTATTACGTGATCATACGAGGTGGTCTTGAGCAGTGGACCCCCAGATTAGACTATAGGACTCTTTCTCAACCAGTGCGCCCCCAGCTGTTGCAAAACTACACCGAAGGCTGTCCGGGCATGCTGGGAGTTGTAGTTTGGCAACAGCTGGAGGCACCCTGGTTGGGGATACACTGTTCTAGGACCTTAGTGCAGGCCAGATTATGAATAAACCGGAGTTCCATGCACACAAGCATTAATAATGCATCTTCTTGCATGCTGCTCAGATATTTCCGATAGAGATAATTGATCTCCCGTTCTGTTCTTGCTTTTAGTCGTCCCAAACGAGAACTGAGGACAAGAAGCGATCAATTCCTGTATGTACCTAGCTGAATGCTGCGTCCCGACCTGTGTGCCCGGCATCCATTGCTTCGGTCAGTGGTGCCCTTGCCATGCCGCCTTCTACTGCTCGGTTTGGCCTGTCGATCATCAATAAGATTGACAGGAGAAGCTTTTAACAGGCTAGTTCTGTAATGTAAGGGCCCTGTATAATGGAGTAATGCTATAAATATCACTGCTAGATAATTGAGTCATATTTGTGTATTTTCCATCGTCATATATTGTCACTTTGGATAATGTTAGTTGTCGTGTAGGATTTTCTGCCTTTCGTGTCTTTTTTTTTCCCTCTGCGCTTACAGACAAGCCAATAATGCGGAGTAGGACGTTGAGGGGGGATTGGGTTTGTATGTACTGTTCCTGTGTAAATGCCACATCTCCGGCTGAATGTGATGTGCGCAAATGCTAAATCACCAGGGACTGCAAGGCTTTAGGCGTCAAGCGTCTGAGTGCATATGACTGGAGAATGAGACTTGATAGATGTTAAAGGGGTACTCTGGTAGAAAACAATTTTTTTTTAATCAACTGGTGCCAGAAAGTTAAACAGATTTGTAAATTACTTCTGTTAAAAAATATTAATCCTTCCAGTACTTATCAGCTGCTGTATACTACAGATTAAGTTCTATAGTTCTCTTCTGTATGACCACAGTGCTCTCTACTGACACCCCTGTCCATGTCAGGAACTGTCAACAAATCCCCATAGCAAACCTTTTTTGCCCTGGATAGTTCCTGACACGGACAGAGGTGTCAGCAAAGAGCACTGTGGTCAGGCTGGAAAGAACTACACAACTTCCTCTGGAGTTCACCATTGAGCCTAATCAAGTACCTTTCTGTAAGTATGACTGCAGCCACTACTCATCCAATTTGTATGGCCCTGGTGATGTACATGGCGTCACAGATGCTGGATAAGCCAAATAGCAGTGTCATATGTTCAGTAATGCACATAGCGCTGTCACGGATGTTGGATAATGCCCACAGTGGTGTCACTGATGCCGGATAATGCCCACAGAGGTGTCACAGATGCCGGGTAATGCACACAGAGGTGTCACAGATGCCGGGTAATGCACACAACGGCATAAAAATGCTGGATAATGTCCACCATTATGTTACACATACTGAAAACTGCACACAGTGGCGTCACAGATGCTGAATAATGCAGGATCATGATCACATTTTTGTACAATGCGGTGATGGCACAGTGCAGAGATATTATAAACGTGTCTTGTTATACAGTGATGTCACAGCACATAAGTGATATAGTGGATAAAGTAATGTATATGGTGCTTGTACTGTGACATCAGTTTGAAGAGAGGGTTATTACGCAGTGATGTCGCTGCACAGGATTGTTGTAGTGGATATTTAAAATGAAAGGTGTACTCCGGTGGAAAACTTTTTATATAAAATAAATAACTTAAAAAAAAAAAATAATATATATATTATATATATTTTTTTTTTTTTTTTTTTTTTTTTATTAACTGGTGCCAGAAAGTTATACAGATTTGTAAATTACTTCTATTAAAAAATGTTTACCCTTCCAGTACTAGGCAGCTGTATACTACAGAGGAAATTCTTTTCTTTTTGAATTTCTTTTTGTCTTGTCCACAGTGCTCTCTGCTAACACCTCTGTCCATGTCAGGAACTGTCCAGAGCAGCATAGGTTTTGCTATGAGGTAGGGATCGACCGATATTGATCTTTTTAGAGCCGATGACGATAGCCGATAACTTATACCGATATTCCGTGCATTTTAAATCGATGAAATGTAGCGGCTTTTGCGGGGCCAGAGACTGCCACCCGCCATCTGCTTCTCTCCCCCCTGCCTGTCCTGGGCTCCTGAGTCCAACCACCCGCCGCTGCCAGAGACCCGCCGACACCCGCTTCTCTCCCCCCTCCCTGTCCTGAGTCCAACCGCCGCCGCCGGTGCCCCATTGCCTCCCCCATCCCTGGTTTTATAATTACCTGTTCCCAAAGTACGCGCTACTTCTGGCTTCGGCGGCATCCTGAGCTGTCGCTGTGCGCCGTGCCACTGACGGTGACGTCGCGTTGAGGACGTCACTCATCATTGCGCAGCGCACAGCAACAGCACAGGATGCCGCCGGAGCCAGAAGTAGCGCGGACCCCGGGAACAGGTAATTCTAAAACCGGGGATGGGGGAGGCAATGGGGCACCGGCGGCGGCAGTCTCTGGCGATGGCGGTGGTTGGACTCAGGACCCCAGGACAGGCAGGGGGAGAGAAGCCGGCGGCGGCGGCGGTCTCTGGCCCCGCAAAAGCCGCTGCATTTCATTGATTTAAAGCGCACCGCATTATCGGCAAGGAAATTGCTGATACCGATAACTTAGAAAAGTGAATATCGGCCAAACCAATAATCGGTCGATCCCTACTATGGGGGTTTTTCCTCCTGCTCTGGACAGTTCCAGATACGGGCATCAGGTGTCAGCAGAGAGCACTGTGGACAAGACAAAGAAATTCAAAAAGAAAAGAATTTTCCTCTTTAGCATACAGCTGCTAAAAGTACTGGAAGGATAAATATTTTTTAATAGAAGTGATTTACAAATCTGTTTAAAAAAATCACCAGAGTATAAGAATGATGTTGTGATGTCACAGCTTGTGACTGAGGAATATAGTGATGTCACAGTAACTGGATAATAATAAACACTATCCTAGTATAAGGATAATGGGCCATGTGGTGTCACAGTACACAGATTAAACCCTGGCTATCACCACATCATAGGTCTGAGGTGGACCTGAGCCTCTGCACCCCACCTTATCTTTCCTGCATATTGAGGGCTTAACATTTTTTTTTCCGCCAATTTTTAAGTTTTGGCGTGACGTGGGAAGAAAGTGTCGCAAAACTGAAACCTTGCATATTTTTAAGGTGAACACATAAGCTTTAAAAATTGTATGGAGAAGGAAATAAAGGGATTAATATTTCTGTAATGTAAATTACACTGGGTTTTTGAATATGTCCCTCTATGCATCTTGGCGCAACGTCGTAGGACGCTGTGTGAAAAAAAAATCTTCTTAATATTCGGAACGACTTCCCTCGCAGCCACCTCCACTTTCATATTTCAATTTTTCTTTCCATCCAATTTCGGTCCGGCCGTCACGTTGTGCGGCGTAATGAATGCGTCTGATTGGCGCATTGTAGATAAGATTACCCGGCCGTGATAGATTTCTAAAGTAATTTTTGTTTTATTGAATCTGTGGAAAAATAAAAAAAAAATAAAATAAAATTGCCCACGAAAATGTGTTCTTCACCTGAGCCGCAGTCTGCGTGGATTGTTGGGATTGTTTGTGTTCACAGCTGACAGATGTGCGACAAATGTTTGTTTAGTAATAGGACTCACCGCAGAGACGGTATCCGGAGATGTGCGCTCTTCAGTGGTGCGCCTACGTTTATTTAGACATGTTTGGTCTTTACATGCTTCAATGGTCTCTTGGACGGGAATAGACATGCTGTGGCTGGCAGGGGCATTCTGGGACTTGTAGGCCAGGACTACATTGAGAATTGTGATATAAATCAGCATTTCCCAACCAGGGAGCCCTCCAGCTGTTGCAAAACTACAACTCCTAGCATGCCCGGACAGCCTTCGGCTGTCCGGGCATGCTGAGAGTTGTAGTTTTGCAACAGCTGTAGGCTCCCTGGTTGGGAGACACTGGTCAGCTCTTGCTGTTAAAGGGGTGTGCCACTGGAAAACTTTTTTTAATTTTTTTTCATTTTAATTTTTCTTTTTTTCAACTGGTGCCAGAAAGTTAAACAGATTTGTAGATTATTTCTATTAAAAAAAATCTTAATCCTTCCAGTACTTATTAGCTGATGAATTCTCAAGAGAAGTTGTGAAGTTCTGTCCAGTCTGACCACAGTGCTCTCTGCTGACACCTCTGTCCATTTTAGGAACTGTCCAGAGTAGGAGCAAACCCCCATAGCAAACCTATCCTGCTCTGGACAGTTCCTAAAATGGACAGAGGTGTCGGCAGAGAGCACTGTGGTCAGGCAGAAAGGAATGGGAAATAAAAAAAAGCACTTCCTGTGGAGCATAACAGCAGCTAAGTACTGGAAGGATTAAGATTTTTTAAATAGTAGTAAATTACAATTCTGTTTAACTTTCTGGCGCTAGTTGATAAAAAAATAAGAAAAAAAGGTTTTCAGTGGAGCACCCCACGGATGGCAGTAGTCAGCCATCCGTGTCTGACTACTTGGCTCAAATGTAGCGTCACATGGGGGCAAATCAGATAAGTGATTGTGCATGTAATCCATGGATGGGCCTGATTCCTACAGAGCAGCTCACACTTCCGGCTGTTTGGGGGATTCCTGAATGGGGACCATTTTTATTTTATTTTTTTTATTTATTTATTTTTTTTTGGGCCAAAAAACGCTGCAGCCCAGATGTCAGCAAGGGATCAATAGGGAAGTAGGAAAGGTCAACCCACATGGCACTTTTGTATTGTGGGTGACATTTTTTACCTTAGTTTATTTATTTTTATTTCATTATTCTATTGTATTATTTAATTTTATGTATTTAGTTTAGTTTTTGTTTTATTATTGTATTTATTCAATTTAATGTATTTTATATTTTATTCATTTTTTCTATTCTTTTTATTTTTTATCCCTCCCCCCCCCCCCCCCAAAAAAAAAAAAAATAAAAAAGAATCTCTAAGATTTTTCAAAGTTTTACAATAAAACATTAAATTTACTTCCATTAAAACATAGCAGCAGGAATAGAACATAAATAAATAAAGCAGAAAGGCATAAAACATTCACCTCATGTGTTCATACAAACAAATAATAAAGCATTAAGGGGCATAAATGACATGTACAAAATCCACCGGCACTATGACTGCGTAGACATGCACTGATTTTGCTGATCACAAGAAGGACGGAGTCCCATGTCTTCAGTGGGAATGGAGTGGAGGTCA